>NW_006947758.1:0-1036 GCF_000164805.1 Carlito syrichta | reverse complement strand
TAGCAAAAGGTCATGTAGTTTCTGTAAATATGGACTCCATTTTCCAGATTCATGCTAGAAAACAACATGATTCGTGTTTAGCCCATAGCAAGATGTCTTAAGATTTTTTGGGATTGACGACCTGAGTAACGCAGAATCCTTTTTCTTACTTAGCAATAGGCAGTGAAATTTCCTTTATGTGAGGACTCCCATTACACAGATTCCTAATTCAAAACCCTGATTCACGGTTACATCTCAGGAAGACGGCCTGTAGTTTTGGAGATTGAGGACTCATATCAGGAAGATTCCTTACAGTTCCTTAGCAATTTGACATGTAGTTTCCTGTATATGACGACCTCCATTACCCAGCTTCCAGCTTCACTCTGCAGGATGCCGAGACAGTGCATGGTGTCCGAGAATTCCAGTTTTTTGAATATCAAGAGAAAGATGTCCACAATGTTCTTTGGGAACTGGAATCCAAGATTCCTGGTTCCCCTTCACAAGACCTCCCCAAAAAGTGGAATATTCCAAATCCAAAACCCAAATTCCTACCTGCCCTCCCACAAGAATTTTCTGTACTTTGAGGTCACCTGAATCGAGAAATTTTGTACCAATATGCCTTTTAATTCTTTGGATTATGATTATGGTCGTTTATGATACAGGAAACACAAGGATTTCTATGGCCAAATCCTTGATTACAACTAACAAAAGGACCAGAAGTATCCTGAGGAACTGTAACGACAGATTTAGCGTATCCACAGAGCATGTATCTCTGAATATGTACAGACCCATAAGCCCAGATTGCAGATTAAATCTTATCAAGAGGAACTGTAGATTCTGGAAAATGAGAATTCCTAGAACCGGATTTCCTTTTCATATTCCGTAAGATGCCCTGATTTTTCCTGTCGATTTGGGTTCCAAATTCAGTATATCGAAAAACAGATGCCCAGAAGTGCCCTAGGTTCGTGCATTCCATGATTCCGTGTTTCCTTTAAAAGTATGTAGTAAACATTTGGCAAGTGCAAAACCCTTGTCCTGTCTCAAAATAAAAAAAGAC
>NW_006947757.1:0-499 GCF_000164805.1 Carlito syrichta | reverse complement strand
GGGTGGGAACCTTAACCCTAAAAGCAAATTATATCAGAACAAGTAATTAATGAAATTAACATAAAGTTCTGTTATCTGAGATAAAGTTATCTAGAGTCAAATAGTTTGCTTTATGGGCTGAAAAGAAAAAGTCCTACTGTGTCTGTGCAGGGAAAACTATTTTAGGGGACCTTGATTTATATGAAGTCCATTATTGTCCCAAACCTATTGTTAGTTCTGGAGCAGAGACTGGATCCCTTTCCGCCACCACAACGATGCTTGTCAGGATGCCCAATGAACCACCTAGGATGTTAGTGGGGAGAAGGCTGGGGCAGTTGCTCAGTACTTAATGTGATCTTTCACTCTCCGAGCTTTGTCTTCTACTGTAGAATTGTAAAATGTAAAATATTTCAGAAGTTGTGTGTTTGTGTGTAATAACAAAATGCTAAAGTCTTAGTCACCAATGACTTTAGGCTTTGTTTTAATCATCTCTGAAATGGAGGTCAAATTTTCTCTCAAT
>NW_006947756.1:0-731 GCF_000164805.1 Carlito syrichta | reverse complement strand
TCAGCCTTCCAAGTAGCTGGAACTACAGGCGTGCGAGACCACACCCAGCTAATTTTTTGATTTACTGTAGAGATGAGGTCTCACCAAGTTGCCCAGGTGGTTCTCGAATCCATGGGCTCAGGCAATCTACTCATCTCAGCCTCCCAAGGTGCGGGATTACAGGCTGAGCCACCAAGCCCGGCTACATTTTGTATTTCTTGGGTCATGTGTGTTTACTTATTTTTATGAATTTCATTTTATGTCTTTTTCTATTTTCTCTTGGAATGATAACATTTTCTTATTTTTAAAAGGCCACCATACATTACAGATATTAATATTATCATTTTCTTTTACATATATTACCCCTCTATTTTTTTCTTTTCTTTTCTTTTTTTTTTTTTTTTTTTTGAGTCATAGTCTCACTCTGTTGCCCAGGCTGGAGTACACTGGCATGCTCATGGCCACCACAGCTTCAACTTACTGTGCTAAGGCAATTCTTCTGCCTCAGCCTTCCAAGTAGTTGAAATTACAAGTGCATACTACCATGCCCAGCTTATTATTATTATTTTATTTATTGTAGAGACGAGGTCTCAACAAGTTGTCCAGGCTGGTCTTGAACCCCTGAATTCAGTAATCCTCTCACCGCTGCCTCCCAAAGTACTGGGATTACAGGCCTGAGCCATTGCACCCAGATCTAGTTTTTCAATGATCTCACTCAATGTAATGTGCAGAAATACTGACCAAACTGCTAT
>NW_006947755.1:0-769 GCF_000164805.1 Carlito syrichta | reverse complement strand
AGGAAGTCACTGGGCGAATGAATCGCCACTCAAGACAGATGGCAAAGGGAATCTATTGTCTGGAATCTCCGACAGGGTCAGGCCCAACTCCTCAAACAATTGGAGCAATGTCAATCTATCCTCCTCAGCCCATGTCCAATTTGCTTCCCCCAGGCAATTCCCCTCTCAACAGGTCAGCGACCTCTACCCCGCGACCCCAGGGAGTGCTGGACTGGCCCTCAGCTCCTCCTCCCACCTCGTATTAACTCTTGAGATGGGACCTCAATCAATACTACAGGGGTCTATGGTTCCCTCCCTGAAACACGGTGGGACTGTTGTTAGGATGCACTCACTTGTCTCTGAAGGGTTTTCAAGTTCTTCCTGGAGTTATAGATTCAGATTATACTGCAGAAATTAAGGTTATGGGGAACGTTTCTCGAAACATCATCACCCTAACAGCAGGTATGAAAATTGCCCAGTTGGTATTATTGCAATTAAAGAAAGCTGGCCAAATAATGAACCCCTCAAACTCGGGGGACCAATGCTTTTGGTTCCTCTCATCACGCTAATTGGGTACCAGCTATCAGAGAGAAACACCCTAAGTACTCTTTACAGATAGAAGCAAAGACACTCTGAGGGTTGTTGGACACTGGAGCTGATGTTTCTGTTATCAGCCAAGCCCACTGGCCAACTTCTTGGCCTCTACAGGAGGCTATGACTTCTTTGCAAGGCATTGGGCAATCCAAATCTCCTCTACAGAACAGTCAGCCTTGAAATGGAAGGATGATGA
>NW_006947754.1:0-4073 GCF_000164805.1 Carlito syrichta | reverse complement strand
GATTCTGGACTGCTAAGAACATGGCTGGCAAATCTCACCCTTCAGCAGAGCAACTGCTATGTTTCACTTTTATGTGGGGCAATCTCCACAGAACAATCTCCACTTTTTCCAGTTAATACTTCTGTCTCTTCAATTTAGAGGCATAGGAGCTACTTTTAGACAATCAATTCCTTCTCTGCCTTTCCAAGCATAAGAAGGCAGTATCAAGAGAGTTATTGTTTCATTTAATTAAGTACTGAGTTATACTTCGTGCTAGGCATTTGGTTCTAGAAATAACAATGGGAAATAAGACATATGTCTTTTTGAACTGATTATTGCACAACACTATTTGAATGTCCCTTGTATTCAATAGATCCAAAAGTGAAATCCATGTCAAGTGATAGATATAACTAGTCAAACTTGAGAATAAGCATCATAAGCACAGATTTCTTTCAGTGCTGTGGAAGTGATATAGCAATATGTTCTACATAAACTTCAAGCTCCACTAAACCTGTCTTTACCTTTGTTTCTACCAATCCTGACTGTCTCTTGGTGTTATCTGTCTCAGAGTGCATAGAATCTTCATGTATCCAGTTGCTTTTGCCAGACACCTTGGTATTTTTCTTCACTACTCTTTCTTCTTTACATCCTTCAGGCAAAGCAAAAATTTGATTTACTCATTATCAACAATGCCACTCTTACCTCCTAAATTCAAGCCAGTCTATTTCTCTACATTCTAAGCAAAACTATCCTATTCAGACCACCATGTTTTTGTTTTTGTTTTTTAATGTGGGGTATAATTCAGGTATACCTGTATGTGGTCATCATACAGGTAAAGTGTGGGTACCTTTATGTGCCCCACTCCCCTGGCAGTGTTCCACTGCTGCCGATTCCTTCCTTATAATATTATGATAAATGTTCAGGGTCCACTTATGAGTGAGTACATATGGTACACAGAACTTTGTTTCTGTGATAAATCACTGAGTATTATGGATTCTAATTCCATCCAAGTTGCTGCAAAGTTCATAATTTTGTTTTTTATTATGGCTGCATAATAGTCCATCATGTAAATGTATCGCATTTTCTTTATTCACTTTTGATGGGCAGCACAATTGCTTCCATGTTTTTGCTATTGTGAATAATGCTGCCGTAAACATGCACGTGCAGTTATCTTTTTTATAGAATGATTTGAATTCCTCTGGGTATATACCCAGGAGGGAGATTTCTGGGTCATATGGAAGGTCGGTTTTCAGATTTTTTAGAAATCACCACACTGTTTTGCCACAGAGGTTGTACTAGTTTACATTCTAACCAACAGTGTAGAAGTGTTTCCTTTTCCCCACATCCTCTCCAGCATCTCTTGTTTTTTGAGTTATTGATGATGGCCATCCTGATTGGTGTTAGGTGATATCTCAGTGTAATTTTAATTTTCATTTCTTTGATGATTAGTGAAGGTGAACATTTTTTCATGTTTCTGTTGGTGCTTGAATGTCTTCTTCTGAGAAGTGTCTATTCGTATCTTTTACCTATTTTTTACTAGGGTTGTTTGTTTTCCTTTCAGCATATTTGAGTTCCTTGTAGTTCCTGGATGTTCGGCCTTTGTCAGATTTACAGTTGGCAAATATTTTTTCCCATTCTGTGAGACAACCATTCTCTTTACCTAGATTTATATAATGGGCCCTTATGTAGTTCTGTGGCAGGTCTTTTGCTCTCTCACTGACACAAAGTGATCTTTCTAAACTAAAGTTTGATGTAATACTCCAAAAGGTCTTCATGGTTTTCAAGACAAAATCTAGGATGCTTATCATAGCCTACAAAGCTCTTCATGATCCAAGTTGTGCTTAGGTCTCTGGCTTTATTTTTTATTCCCATGCCTTTTGTGTAGTGCACTGATCATGTTGGGTTGCATTCAATCTCCTTCTAATAATTATACTCTTTGTTTAGGTCTCAACTTTTGTGTCACTTGAACCAAGAACTATCTTCTTGCCACCATGCAAGACCAGATTAGATTTTTTCTCTATGTTTTTAAATGTGTAATTCTGTTTTTTTATAACACTAATCCCACACATTCCAGTGGCCTATTTTATTTTATTTTATTTTATTTTTTTGAGTTGGAGTCTCACTCTGTCACCCAGACTGGAGTGCAGTGGCCGCTCCCGGCCACCGAAGTCTCAACCTGCTGGGCTCTGGCAATCCTTCTGCCTCAGCCTTCCAAGTAGCCAGAATTACAGGCACGCCCAGCTGATTTTTTGATTTATTGTAGAGATGAGGTCTCGCTGCCCAGGCAGGTCTCGAACCCTCAGGCTCAGGCAATCCACTCACCTCAGCCTCCCAAAGGTGTGGGATTACAGGATGAGCCACTGAGCCCGGTTCCAATTGCCTATTTTGATTGTACATACTATTCCTGCCATTATACCCTATACACAGGTAGTGGGCCACATTGATCAGAATTATGAGGGTGCTTATTAAAAATGCAGGTCTCTGAATCCCATTCTAGTTCCCATCAATCAGAAACTAGGGTTGGAAGTTGAAGAACATGTAATTTTTTAATAAGCAAATTTAATGATTCTAATGTACACTCAAACTGAGAACTACTGGGTAGAGTACCTGACACCTAACAAGAAGTTAACAACATATTAAATTAATAGATACATAATGTATTTCATCAGTAATAGTTTTTATAAGATTCTCATACCTTCTTAGAGTAAGCAAAGGCATGGAAATTTGTGTGTATAGGGAGATTGAACCCCTTCCTGCCATACTTTTAGTGAGAATTATAGCAGTTTTGTCAGTATTTCTGCACATTACATTGAGTGAGATCATTGAAAAACTAGAGCTGGGTGCAATGGCTCAGGCCTGTAATCCCAGTACTTTGGGAGGCAGCGGTGAGAGGATTACTGAATTCAGGGGTTCAAGACCAGCCTGGACAACTTGTTGAGACCTCGTCTCTACAATAAATAAAATAATAATAATAAGCTGGGAATGGTAGTATGCACTTGTAATTTCAACTACTTGGAAGGCTGAGGCAGAAGAATTGCCTTAGCACAGTAAATTGAAGCTGTGGTGGCCATGAGAATGCCAGTGTACTCCAGCCTGGGCAACAGAGTGAGACTATGACTCAAAAAAAAAAAAAAAAAAGTAAAGAAAAGGAAAGAAAAAAATAGAGGGGTAATATATGTAAAAGAAAATGAGAATATTAATATCTGCAATGTATGGTGGCCTTTTAAAAATAAGAAAATGTTATCATTCCAGGAGAAAATAGAAAAAGACATAAAGTGAAATTCATAAAAATAAGTAAACACACATGACCCAAGAAATACAAAATGTAGCCAGGCTTGGTGGCTCAGCCTGTAATCCTGCACCTTGGGAGACTGAGATGAGTAGATTGCCTGAGCCCATGGATTCGAGAACCACCTGGGCAACTTGGTGAGACCTCATCTCTACAGTAAATCAAAAAATTAGCTGGGTGTGGTAGCGCACACCTGTAGTTCCAGCTACTTGGAAGGCTGAGGTGGAAGGATCGCCAGAGCCCATCAGGTTGAGGCTGCGGTGGCTGGGAGTGGCCACTGCACTCCAGTCTGGGTGACAGAGTGAGACTCCAACTCAAAAAAAAAAAAAAAGGAAAAGAAAAGAAAAAAAAAGAAATACAAAATGTTCAATTTCACAACAATTTAAAGAAACAAAGTAAAATAATAACTAGATATTATTTAAAACTCTCCAAGTGGTAATATTTCTAAAATGATATTTTTCATCAGAAATTTCATGGAAATGGAGGTTTTCATACATTGCTGATAGTAGGGGGATCAGTCTAAGATTTTTGGAAGACTTCGAAAATATGCATAAAAGTTTTAATAATGCACACAATATTGGATCCAATAGTTTAATTTTTAGGAACTTAACAAATTATCTGAGAATGCTACAAAATTAAAATACAAGGATTCTAATTACCAAATTATTTGCCAAAAAATTAAATAATTTAAAAGTCCACAAATGGGCGATTGTTTACCACATCACAATGATCATATGAAGCACCAAGAACAACTTCTGGAAAAAGATAAATTATAGTAAAATACTATGTACTTACATTACAGCCT
>NW_006947753.1:0-6084 GCF_000164805.1 Carlito syrichta | reverse complement strand
TGTACTCAATTATTTCAGAATAAACTTTTTTTCCAATGAACATGAAACACTTACCAGAATAGACCTTTGCCAAGTCATGAACAAATAGCAATAGATCTTAAATTATTAAAATTATTCAGTGCATGTTATCCAAACATAGTGTATATAAGTTAGAAAACAGTAATAAAAAGATAACTGAAAAACTCCAACTACTTGAAATAAATCCATATACTAAAAACAACCATCTAAATAACTATATGTTTATAATAATATCAAACTAAAGATAACAAACAAAAATATATAAGATGTAGCTAAAATAATGCTCAGGGGAAAATTTGTCATCTTAAATTTATATAGCAAAAGAAAGAATAAAGGCTGAAAATGAAACACTTAGCATCCTTCTTAAGAACTAAACAGCAGCAAATTAATTCTAAGGAAAGTGAAAGAATGGAAATAATAAAGAAAGATAAGAGTAGAAATTAATGAAATGTAAATCAAACATACAATAAATAAAATGTATTTGTCATTTTGAGAAAAATTTATAAAAATTATAAACCCTTATAAAGATCAGAAAAGTAAAGAAAATGCAAATTATGCAATATCAGGAAAACAGAAGGGGCCATTGCCACAGGTCCTGCAGACATCACAAAAGATATGAGGAAGGTAGTATGGGCACCTTTCTGTCACTGAATTTGAAAATATGGATAGATTAAACAAATTTCTTTCAAAATACAACACACCAAACTGATACAGAAGAAAAAAAAATCAGAATAGTTCTACATCAATAACCAAAACTGAATTCTACACTTAAAACTTCCCACAAAAATAAGATGACTTTACTGCTGAACTATATCTAGCATTTAAGAAAAAAAGTTTTATCAATTTTATGCAGACTCACTCGAAAAATAGAAAGAAAGCAAATATTTCCCAATTTTTTTGAGGTTAGCAAATGCCAAATGTAACTTATAAATTAGTATTATCTCTGTATGTATCTACATACACATACACATGTATACAAACACAATAAAATATATAATTTATTACAACATACTATATAGAAAAATTACAATAAATTTGTGTATGTATCATATAAGTATATGTGTATATATGTGGTTGTATATATACATGTATATATTTATGTGTGCATACATAGATATATGATGTGATGACACATAACATGTCTACTTACAGAATTTTCTGAAAGGAAGAAACATATAATAAATATGTAACTATTGCTATTTCATGTCGTTGTAATTATTATTTCTTTTTTCATTGTTTCAAAATTGTTATTTTTTAAAAATAAGCATATGCCACTTTTATGTTGGAAATATAGCTGTTTGTTTCATTTTGAAAAAAATTAAATAAATGTTAAAGTATGTCTAGTAATTTTTAACCACATTGTTGAGGCATAATTCACATTTCATACCTCTTCTTTACCATTTAAATTTTACATTTCATGTTATATGTTAGTATACCCACATAACACAGTTCAGAAAAAATACTTCAAAAATGTCCTTTAGATTGGCAGTTTTTGTTAGACAGTATAAGGTAAATCCAGTAAGTTATAGTAGGTTGTGAGCTGAAAAGTGAAGAATTAAAGATGGATTAAAAACACACATTTCCAAAAAGTTTAATTATAAAGCTGAGTGAGAAAGAAGTTACCCAATGGGGAGTTACAGCATTGTGGTAGAATAGTTTAATGTGGGGGAAATTTGAGCATGAATAACCTCTCAGAGAAAAGAGAGGAAATAAAATAACAAGAACAAAGAATGATAACTTTTATGGATGAAGACTTTCTAGGGCAGATGGGGGAAATGTAGTGAGACATGTTGCTTCCAGTCTTCACTGGACTTTGTTACCATCTGAGTCCCCAGAGTCTTTGATGTCTGCCTTCCTTCACCTGCCCTGAGCTCACTCTGAGCACAAGCCTGGAGCTTATGGCATCACCCTTCAGCTTGCACAACTGGGGACCAATAAGGGAGGAAAAGGAGTTATTTGTCATAGCCCCTACTTCTAAGTCTTGAGTTCATGGAGCCCTTGGAGGCTCTTCTTGGAAACTCTCCCTGTAAACCACCATGGCAAGCTCCCTGGGTGCTATGCTCAGCTCTGTCCTCAAGAAGCCCTGGTCTGCCGCTCTTAAGCTTATTCCTCCTAGTTCTTAGTCACCAATGCTTTCCTATGTGTCACTAATTGCCAGAGATTTGGACCTCTGCCTTACATATCTGACTTCTTTTGTCAATGCTTAGGATGAGTCCATGTTCATGAATGTTTTCTAATATAAAACAAGAAGGAAAACAATAGACTCAAAAGGTAAGATTTACTACCAAAAAAGGGATGGGGGTAGAAGTGAGGCAAAATAAGATTTGATTTTCCCAAAGTTTTAAAAAGATTCATCATATGTGAATCTTGGCTTAGACATGTGAAAGAGGAAGTTCTTATATGCAAAAAAAGCTTTTCTATATAAATATGATTATGGTTTATACAAACACATATATTACCTTATTAATATAAGTGAACCACTCAGGCAAACTCCAGCCTCAGACCCTCTAGGGGTCTATAGAGACAAGAAGAACTTACCTGAAATGAACAAAGAAAATGAGCTGTTAAGACTCTGGCTTACTTTTGACAAGAAACAGCTGATGATTTATAAAGTCCTCAAACTGTTTTTAAAAGGTGATGGTATTGTTCTTGGAATTCATCTAGAACCCGACGTTTGTCTCCTTCATATCAGTGAAAGTCTTTGACTCTAAATCCAAATGTACCCCTCAAATAATAACCTCTTGGATTCCCTAGTCCTCCCATACCCAAATTTGAGGTTAGACCTCTGGACAGCAGTTAGAGAAATTTCTGGCATTGGAAGGGGATAAAAAATTTTAATTTGAGCAATAGATGGACAATTGCATATTTCATTGTGGTTGGCAGCTTGCCTTTTCTTAAAAAGGCATTCACGAGCCCTGCCAATGGGGACCTCAGGTGCTCCCAGCTGGTTCTCACTAACCAGGGTGGGCACAGAGCCAAGGCATCCTCAGTGCCGGGCCCCAATGACATCTTCAAATTTGCTGCAGCCTGAGGTGGCTGCTTTGTGCAGTGAATCAAAGTCACTGACCATTTCTGGAAACAAAGATGTTGTCTGAAGATGCCCCCATATCCACAGCAGGCCAGGGCTTCCTTTCAAGGAAGGTGAAGCACTTGTTTTCCAGGAATCTCATGATCCCATCTGCTTTCCAGGCAAATGCAAGTGGCAACAGTCCACAACGGTGTTTTCTAGGCACACATACATTCTATTGTTGAGGAAATTTGGAGGTCATGAGTTTAGGAGAGTATGAGCTAGTGGCTTCTACAACACACAAAATGCTAGGCCTGTGTTTCATTTAAAGGATGAAGAAACTGAGAACTTCGAGTCACACTCACTAAGACAAAAGGGTCTATGAAGCAAACCCTCTCACTCAGGCAATATCCAGCAATCCCAGCCCTGCCAAACCAGTTCTTCCAGGGATGCCTTTTCTGTCTCCAGTCAGAACAAATATGCTCTTGACACCCTGGCAACACCATGACTGTAGCACTTGGTCAAAATCTGCCAGGACATTGCAACAGTGCTTTGGTGTTTACATTTCTCTCCATCCTGGAATGTTATACAAAAAAGGATGCTTACCTGAGAACAATCAGGAAATCCCAGAAAACGCTGCTCTCAGAAATATATGCTAAAACGTTCACATTTCAGAAAGAATCCCCCCACCCCAGCTAAAATCAGACATTCAGTCTGTTCAGTGTTGCTGTCTCCACACAGACAAAACACACCAGCACCATACAAGTGGAAGTTTGAGCAAGAGAGACAGAGTTGTTCCCTCTGCCATGCCCACTCCCCAACAGGGAGTGGGCTGGGGGTGCTCTTTGTTCTGCCAAAGTTATGGACAATCCTACCCACTTAGAAAATCACTCTAGCTCTGCTCATTCCCTTTTGGGATTCCCTTAGGACCAAAATAACAAGGCAGCTTTCAGAATGAGAGACTACCACATGTTTAATATGGGGCATGTGGAGCTCTTGGGTGGCACTTCCTAATCCCAGATTTGAGGAAGACTCGCTAGTGACCTGCATGACTCCTGTTTCTAATGGCTGTCTTCTCGTTTGCTATTTAATATTCATTTCTCTGCCTCCAGCTGCCTTTTTACCTAGGCCAGCACCCAAAGTCAATTCTCCTTCCCTAAAGGTAGCACTGACTCTCTGGGCTGAGCAATGCATGTCATTGGGGAGGTGATGGGAAGAGGGAGTTGAGCACAGCTCCTGCAGCGAGTACCAGCATATACATCATCTATCTCTAGATCATCCTGATAATGCTTCTTTCGGAGCTTTAGTAAGTTGCCACCTCAGTACATAATGTAAACATGCATTCTATGACATGGCACATCAAATGGACAATGGCCTGCAAATATTCACCTCCAGAAACATACCTGCTTGGAGCAGGAGCACAGAATCATTTTCTTTTTCTCTTTTCTTTTTTCTAATTTTTTAATTTAAAGATGTGGGGTGCAATTCAGGGTTAGGTATACAAATGTTCATGATTCCTCTTCTCTGACTCATTTTTTACTGCCTGAGATAAAGTTAACAATCTAAAAAAAGTAGATAACGCATGCTTAAATAAAAAAAAAATTTCTAAGCAAGGGAAGGATGATCATGCATCAAGATAGTGGTGCATCAGGAGAGGGAAAGCGAGGGTGATGATAGATACATGACTGTAGAATGTATTGTCCACAATGGAGCCCTCTGGAGAGTCCAAGGCGCAATGTCAATAGATATTCCAGGACAGCATGGTAAAACAGGGTGGCCATTCTCAGGACAGGAGACATACACAGAGAACAGCGCTGTCACTGGTCTAGAGTTCAGGCCAAAGTCAGGTTTATGGGTTTATGGGTATTCATTATGCTATTAATACATGCATACATAAAATAAGACTTTGCATGATCAAATGGTGAGAGAGAGTCATAAATTAAGAACCACTATTGAACCAATTCTGTGTGCAAGTTGTGCATTTTTTTTTAAATTAACACTCTCACTAGTGAGTCCAGCAAAGATGGGGTTATGTAATCTGGTACTTCTTCATCATCTTCTTTTTCTGTATTGTATGATTTTTTGTAATGTTCTCTCTCTCTCTCTCCCCCTCCCCTCCCCCACTTTTTCTCCCCCCACCCCAATACAACCATTTAAAAACAATAATAGATCTTTCAGGTCAACTGTCAAATTAGAACCCAGACTGCCAAACCCCAAACCACATCTTCTTTTTAATGCATTTAATTCCTATGTTCTTTCCATTGACTCTAAAACCAAAAAAGCCCTGGATTAAGAGTGGGTTTCTCACTAGGCCAAATAAAATGTTTTCATCTATTTTTTTTCTTATTCTGTAAGGGCAGAGTTTACATCTATATTTGTATTACTATAGTCATGCATTCACTCGTCTACCCAACCAACCAACCAACCAGTTATTATACACTGTTTGTAAGAATTGTGCCAGAAATAGAAACAGCACAACAGTAGTTCATGTCACACTTTCTCTGCACTCCAAGAATGTATGTCTAAAAGGCCATTTATAAGCACCAAAATGAGCACTCCAGGTATGAAGCATTGTAGACCGTTGGTGAGATAAGTTCTCAAGAGCTGGAGAGACTGTCATTAACCAGGTATTTAAAGTACAATATTGACAGGGTCTATACAAAAAGATTTCTATCAGTAAGTCCATCTAGCAGATAAGTATAGTTGTCTGGTTCATCAAACTTCCTTTTCTGGGGAGAACATTCTTAATGGGAACCTAAATTACCAATTTTAACAGAAGTTCTTTATTCCCCACTCAGATATTCATCTTCAGGTATTCCAAGTCATGATGCTCAGGTGACCACAGGACTGGAAGAGTCCTCAGTCCTCCAAGAGGGCAATAAGTGTAAGATGGAAGCTGACTCCCTGTGGAGAGCCATGAGGGGAGTCTGTCCTCTTTGAGTTGAAGCTTCAGGCTCAATAGCCAACAGCTTAGCAGACATCTCCACTTTCTTATGTGAGGATTTGAAACTTAACATGTCCAAAACACAGCTGCCAATCCCTCTTCCCCAGTCAGATTC
>NW_006947752.1:0-12008 GCF_000164805.1 Carlito syrichta | reverse complement strand
ACTTTGACATCATAGTGGGAGGGTCATTGATTACGGAGCAATCCTTAGGATTTAAGGGCTTGTGTACTGTGCTCTGCCAAAGGCAGCAGACATGGTGGATTTTATACCCAAGAAACGAAGAAAACCATGTGTTCATACCTATCCAAAAACTTCTCCGGGGATAACTGACCATTCAAGAATCCACTAAAGGAGGTAGATTTTTTTTATAAAGCAGAATTTATTGAGCGAACAGAGAAACTCCCACACTGGGAGGGGACCTGGGGGGTTACCCACGAGGTAGTCATTTATTATTATGGTCCCCATACTGTTGGAACTTGGTTATAGCACAAACACATAGTAATTTAGCACTTTCTTTAGTTTAGAAAGTTTTGAACATTTTTAGTATTATGTAACAGCCTTTGAGTCGTTTTCCTAACAGGATTTGAACATTGCTTTAGCTAAGATCGTCAATTTTGCTGAAGTTTCAATTATCTAAATTTTTATACTAATGAGGAGCCCTATACTTACTACTTTGTAAATCTCCATGTTATTTTGGTTTATATATATTGGGCCCCAAATTCTCTTTTTTCTGTGTGCCTGATTTTAAATGCTTGGTGATTAAAAGTATCAGATTAATCGGATAGTTTGTTGCAGAATACAGCATTATGTCTTAGGTAGAGAAAATACTAGGGGATTCAATGGAAATACACTTTTAAAAATATAAATTGGGTTAAAATATAAAGGGAATGTGATTTTATATTTTCCTCAAATATATAAGGGAATCTTTAAGGATTGCACATCTGTAACATTTAATCAAAATTAACAAGCAGAAAATACAAAGTATACCAAGAAAATGTACACAAATATTAAGAATGGAAAAAGCTGTATTAAATTACGATACTGTTTCATTTTCTAAAATTTTTAAAATTCATTATACACTCTGCCTTCTGAATAGCACTTAGGTACCCTGAATCTCAAGGTTCAGTTATCTAAGAAAGATATTGATCTGGAATCTCAACAAGATTCAATTTCGGCAGAATAAAACATTCAGAATTTATGTGAGAAACCATGTAGTTGTCGATTTTGAAGGTAGAATTATACCATGTACTCTAATGTATTTAAAGGAAAGGAGTTACCATTGGAGTAATATACACTTCTTAAGAAATCAATACCTGCTTGATGAACACTTCTAGGCCCAACCCTGAATTGTAACCATTTTTAAAGTAAAAAAAAATAGAATAAACAAGTAAAGTCAGTTGCATGTTTTACAGCTTTCATTTATTTGTTCAATTATTTATTTATTTCTTAATTTATTATAATTTTTTTTTAAATGTGGGGTACAATTCAGAGTTAAATATGCAAACATTGATTATTCAGGGTCCTTGGTGATGGGGTATGCCCCTCGCTTCCTTAGCAGTATCCCTCCACTGTCATTCTTACCCCTCTCCCTAACAATTTTACAGAACTAGCCATCACTCTCTTAAAGCAATCTATGTGATCAAGTTCACTTCATGAGTGAGAACTTATGGAAATCTCTTCTTGGTATCTGTGAGAAATCATTGAAAATGACTTACCACATATCCATCAAACGTTCTGCAAAATCCTTATATCTGTCCAGTTTCTTTTTTTGGCTGCATAATATACCACATTTATTTTATCTATTCCAGCTTTGATGAGCAACATTGTTTGTACCATATTTTTTGCAAGTGTGATTAGAGCTACAAGAAACATACCTGTGCAGGTGTCTTTTCGGTAAAATGATTTGAGTTCCTCCAGGTGTATTCTCTTCAAGTGAATTACTGAGTCACATGGTAGGTCACTGTCTTGTCACTTTAGAAACCATCACACACTTTTCCAAAGGTTTTGCTCTATTTTTCAGTCCATATGCAATGTAGAAGAACTTATTTTTTCCCAAATCCTTACCAGCCTCTGTTATTGTTTGTTTTATTATTGAAGGCCCGTCTTACAGGGGGTATGTGGTATTTCAATGTGGTCTCATTTGCATTTCTTTGAGGATGAATGGGGGTGAGCAATTTTGATGTGTCTGTTGGCTGCCCATATCTTTTCTTATGAAAAGTGTCCAATCACGTATTTTGCACACTTTGCAAAGGAAATATTTGTCTGATATTTCTGAGCGTTTGAGCTTCTTGTAGATCCTAGATGTTATGTTTTTTACAGATATATAGGTGGAGATCCTTTTTCCAATTCTGTTGGTTGTATCCCTGCTCTTCTGATGGTTTCTTCTCTTTTGTAGAAGTATATTAATTTGATGAGATCCCACTTATCTAACTTGCTTTTTACGGCATGGGTATTTAGGGTTCTGAAGAGGAATTAATTTCCGGTTCCAGTTTCCATAATGGTGTCTCCTGTGTTTTCTAAGATTATTATAATTTGGTGTTTTATGTTTAGGTCTTTGATCGATTTAGAGTTAATGTGTATGGTGATAGTTAGGGTCCTGTTTCAACCTTGTGCATGTGTTCAGCCTTTTCCCAGCACCTATACTGAATATGTTCTCCATTACCCAGTGGATCTTGAAGGTTTTTTTCCAAGATGAGTTGTTTGAGAATTTCAGTATTTCATTCTCTGTCCTGATCCATTGGCCTATGGACGTATTCTTGTACCAATACCAGGCTGTGTTGATTATGTAAACGTATAGTAAAGTTTGAAGTCTGGAACAGTGATAACTCCTGCTTTGTTTCTTTTGAATAGATTTCTTTGACTGTTCTTGATTGTTTATGGTTTCATATGAATTCTTTATTTATTTATTTATTTATCTTTTTGAGTTAGAGTCTCACTCTGTGCCCTGACCTGAGTGCAGTGGCCACTCCCGGCCACCTCAGCCTCGACCTGCTGGGCTCCGGTGGTCCTTCTGCCTCAGCCTTCCAAGTAGCCTGAATGAGAGACTTGCGCTACCACTCCCTTGTGATTTTTTGATTTATTGTTGTAATGAGGTCTCTCTGCTCAGGCGGGCTTCGAACCTGTGGGCATAGGCCATGCACTCACCTCAGTCTCCCAAAATCCCGGATTACAGGATGAGCCAACAAGCCCGGATCATATGAATTCTTTATTGCACTTTGGAGATCTGAGAAGAATGATTTTAACTTAATGGCTATTTCATTGAATCTGTAGATTGCCTAAAAGGCTAATTTTTACATTAAATAGGTAAGCAGAACAGGGAAACAAGCATATCAAATTGTCATTGATGACATCAGCCTCAGAAATTTGACATCATACTGGGAGGGACCTTCACTACTGAGCAAATCCTTAGGGCTTCAAGGGCTTGTGTACCATGCTCTGCCAAATGTGGTAGAAATGGTGGATTTCATTCCCAAGAAGTGAGGAAAACCATGTGTTCACACCTATCCAAAATTTATCCAGGGAGAAGTGATCATTCAAGAAATCTCTAAATGAGGCAGCCTTTTTTTGGTAAAGCAGTATTAATTGAGAAGGCAGAGAAACACCCACAGTAGGAGGAACCTGAGGGAATTTACCACAAGGTAGCCTTTTATTATTATGGTCATCGAATCCTGTTGGAGCTTGCTTATAGCACAACCACATACTATTTTACACTTTCTTTAGTTTAGAAAATTTGGATGTTTTAGTATTATGTAACAGTCCTTGAGCCATTTTTATAACAGTATTTGAAAATCACTTTATCTAAGATCATCATCAATTTTCCAGAAATTTCATTTATCTAAATTTTTATAATAATGAGGAGCCCAAATACTTACTACTTTGTAAATTTTCATGTTATTTTTGTTTATGTATATTGGGCCCCAAATTCTCTTTTATATGTGTGCCTGATTTTAAATGCTTTGTGAGTAAAATTATCAGATTAATCAGATAGTTTGTTGCAGAATATAGCATTATGTCTTAGGTAGAGAAAATACTTGGGGATTCAATGGAAATACTCTTTCAAAAATATAAATTGGGTTAAAATAAAAGGGGAATGTGATATTATATTTTCTTCAAATATATAAGGAAAACTTTTATCTAAGGGTTGCACATCTGTAACATTTAGTCAAAATTAACAAACCGAAAATATAGAGTGCACCAAGAAAATGTACACAAATATTCAGAATGTAAAAAGCTATATTAAATTATGATATTCTTTTATTTTCTAAAATTTTTAAGATTTATTAGGCATTCTGCCTTCGAAATAGCACTTTGGTACACTGAATCTCAAGGTTCATTTATCTAAGAATGATATAGAACTGGAATCTCAACAAGCTTCAATTTAGGCAAAATAAAACATTCAAAATTTTTGTGAGAAACACTGTAGTTGTCAATTTTGAAGGCAGAATTATGCCATGCTTTCTAACATATTAAAAGAAAAGGAAGCCAGGCTCAGTGGCTCAGCCTGTAATCCCACGCCTTTGGGAGGCTGAGGTGAGTGGATAGCCTGAGCCTGCGGGTTGGAGACTCGCCTGGGAAGCAAGACCTCATCTCTACAATAAACAAAAAAATCAGCCGTGTGTGGAAGCGCATGACTGTAATTCCGGCTACTTGGAAGGCTGAGGTGGAAGGATCGCCAGAGCCCAGCAGGTAGAGGCTGCGGTGGCCGGGAGTGGTCACTACACTCAAGTCTGGGCGACAGAGTGAGACTCCAACTAAAAAAAAAAAAAAGAAATGGAGTTATCATTGGAGTATTATACACTTCTAAAAAAATAAATCCCTGCATAATGAGCATTTCTAGGCCGAACCATGAATTGTAAATATTTTTAAAGTAAAAAAAAAATAAAAAATAGAGTAAACAAATACAGTTGCATGTTTTACAGCTTTTATTTATTTATTTATTTATTTATTTTGATTTTTTTTTTAATGTGGGGTACAATTCAGTCTTAGATATACAATCATTGATTATGCAGGATACTTGGATGATGAGGTATGCCCCTCACTTCCTTAGCAGTATCCCTCCACAGCCAATCTCACCCCTCTCCCTAAACTATTTTCCACGGCTGACAATCACTTTTTTATAGCACTATAAATAATCAAGTTCAGCTCATGAGTCAGAACATACGGAACTCTGTTCTTTGTTTCTGTGATAAATCACTGAAAATGACCTATCTCATAAACATCAAAAGTTCTGCAAAATCCTTATATCTGTCATGTTTTTTTCAACTGTGGTTAGAGCTGCAAGAAACATACTGGTCTAGGTATCTTTTCGGTAACATATTTTGAGTTCCTCCAGGTATATTCTCCACAGGGGAATTACTGAGTCACATGGTAGGTGGAGATCTTGTCCCTTTACAAACCACCACACTGTTTTCCAAGGATGTTGCTCTACTTTTCAGTTCACATGTAGTGTAGTGCATTTATTTCTTCTCAAATCCTGACCTGCATCTGTTTTGGTTGTTTTATTAATGATGGCCAGTATTACAGGGGTTATGTGGTATTTCAAAATGTTTTCATTTGCAGTTCTTTGATGATGAGTGAGGCTGAGCAATTTTCATGTGTCTGCTGGCTGCCCGTATCTCTCCTTATGAAAAGTGTCCAATCAGGTATTTTGTACACTTTTCAAAGTGAATTTTTGTCTGATTTTTTGAGTTTCTTGTAGATCCTAGGTGTTATGGCTTTTTACCGACATACAGGTGGAGAATAGTTTTCCCATTCTATTGGCTGTATCCCTGCTCTTCTGAAGGTTTCTTTTGTTTTACAGAAGTATATTAATTTGATGGAGTCACACTTGTCTAACGGACTTCTGAAGGCATCAGTATTTAGGGCTCTGAATAAAAATTAGTTTTCGGTTCCAGTTTCCCCAATGGTGTCCCCTGCGTTTTCTAAGATTATTATAATTTGGTGTTTTACGTTTAGTCTTTGATCCATTTCGAGTTAATGTGTATTCTGATAGTTAGGGGTACTGTTTCAACCTTGTGCATGTGTTCAGCATTTCCCCACACCATTTACTCAATATGTTCTCCATTACCCAGTAGATCTTGGAGGTTTTTTCAAAGATGAGTTGGTTGAGAATTTGAGAATTTCATTCTCTGTCCTGATCCATTGGCCTATGGATCTATTCTTGTACCAATACCAGGGTTTGTTGATTACTGTAAAAATATAGTAAAGCTTGAAATATGGAAATGAGCTAGCTCTTGCTTTGTTTCTTTTGATAATATTCTTTTGGCTATTCATGATTGTTTATGGTTTCATATGAATTCTTTTTCTTCTTTTTTTTTTTTTGAGTTGAAGTCTCACTCTGTCGCCCAGACTGTAGTGCAGCGTCCGCTCCTGGGAACCGCATCCTTGACCTGCTGGGCCACTGCGATCCTTCCGCCTCAGCCTTCCGAGTAGCCGGAATTATAGTCATGCGCTACCACGCCGGGCTGATATTTTGATTTATTGTAGAGATGAGATCTAGCAGCCCAGGCGGGTCTTGAACCCTCAGGCTCAAGCAATCAAATCTACTCAGCCTCCCAAAGGCGCGGGATTACAGGCTGAGCCACCGAGCCCGTTTTTCCCATCTGTTGCTGTATTCCTGCTTTTCTGATGGTTTATTTTCTATTGCAGACGTATATTAATTTGATGAGATCCCACTTGTCTTACTTCTTAAGGCATGGGTATTTGGGGCTCTGAATAGGAATTAGTTTCTGGTTCCAGTCTCCCTAATGGTGCCTCCTGCGTTTTCTAAGATTATTATAATTTGGTTTTTTACGTTTATGTCTTTGATCCATTTAGAATTAATGTGTATGGTGATAGATTGGGATCCTTTTTCAGTCTTGTGCATGTTGTCAGCCTTTTCCAAGCACCATTTACTGATTTTGTTCTAAATTACCCAGTGGGTGATGGAGGTTTTTTCAAATATAAGCTGGTTGAGAATTTGAGGATTTCATTCTCTTTCCTTGTCCATTGGCCTTTGGACCTATTCTTGTACCAATACCAGGCTGTGTTGATTATTGTAAACATTTAGTAAAGTTTGAAGTCTGGAACTGCGATAGCTCCTGCTTTTCTTATTTTGAAAAGATTCTGTTGGCTATTCATAATTGTTTATGCTTTCTTATTAATTCTTTATTGTAATTTCCAGGTCTGAGAAGAATGATGTTAACTTATTGGTTATTTCACTGAATCTGTAGATTGACTAAAAGGCTCATTTTTACATTACAACAGGTAAGTAAAGTCAGGGAAATCAGCATTTCAAATTGTCATTTATGACATCAGCCTCAGAACTTTGACTTCATAATGGGAGGGTCCTTGACTACTGAGCAATCCTTAGGCTTCAAGGATTTCAGTACAGTGCTCTGCCAAATGTGGTAGACATGGTGGATTTCATTCCCAAGAATTGAAGATAAGTATGTGTTCACACGTATTCAAAAATTTCTCCAGGAAGTAGTGACCATTCAAGAATCCTCTAAATGAGATAGTCTTTTTTTTTTAAGCAGTCTTTTGGAGTGGACCGAGAAACTCCCAAACTGGGAGAAGAACTGAGGGGGTTGACCAAGAAGTAGTCTTTTATTGCTATGGTTATGGAGTCCTGTTGGAGTTTGGTTATAGCACAACCATATAATATGTTAGCACTTTCTTTAGTTTAGAAACTTTTGGATGTTTTTAGAATTGTGTAACAGCCTTTGAGCAGTTTTTCCTACAGGATTTGAACATTGCTTTTGCTAAGATCCTAATCAATTTTCCAGAAATTTCAATTATCAAAATTTTTATACTAAAGCAGAGCCGAAATACTTACTTCTTTGTAAATCTCCATGTTATTTTGGTTTATATATATTGGGCCCCAAATTCTCATTTTTTCTCTGTGCCTCATTGTAAATGCTTGTTTATTAAAAGTGTCAGATTCATCGGATATTTTGCTGCAGAGTACAGCATTATGTCTTAGGTAGAGAAAATACTAGGGGATTCAATGGAAATAATCTTTTAAAAATATAAATTGGTTTAAAATATAAAGGTAACGTGATTTTATATTTCCTTCAAATGTATAAGGGAAAC
Source organism: Carlito syrichta (assembly GCF_000164805.1). Classification (NCBI taxonomy): domain Eukaryota; kingdom Metazoa; phylum Chordata; class Mammalia; order Primates; family Tarsiidae; genus Carlito; species Carlito syrichta. The sequence goes on along the minus strand of NW_006947752.1, from coordinate 4,097 downwards.
TTTTCTCTAAGGATTGCACATCTGTAACATATAATCAAAATTAACAAGCAGACAATACAGAGTGCAGCAAGAACGTGTACATAAATTTTAAGAATGGAAAAAGCTGTATTAAATTACGATACTGTTTTATATCTAAAATTTTTAAGATTTTTTTCTACATTCTGCCTTCTCAATAGCACTTAGGTACACTGAATCTGAAGATTCAGTTTTCTAAGAATGACATAGATCTGGAATCTCAACACGTTTCAATTTAGGCAGAATAAAACATTCTGAATGTATGTGAGAAACTCTGTAGTTGTCAATTTTGAAGGTAGAAATATACCATGTATTCCAACGTATTAAAAGAAAAAGGATTTATCTTTGGAGTATTATGCACTTCTTAAAAATTCAATCCCTGTATAATGAACATTTCTAGGCCCAAACCTGAATTGTAAACATTTTTAAAGTTAAAAAATCAAAAAATAGAGTAAACAAATAAAGTCAGTTGCATGTTTTACAACTTTCATTTTTTATTGATTTAATTATTTATTATCATTTTTAAAAAATGTGGGGTACAATTCAGAGTTAGATATACAAACATTGATTTTGGAGGGCCCCTGGTTGATGAGGTATGCCTCTCCCTTCCTTAGCATTATCCCTCCACTGCCAATCTCACCCTCCCCCTAAACAGGTTTTCACGACTGCCAATGACTTTCTTACAGCAATATAAGTGATCAAGTTCAGCTCATGAGTGAGAACATATGGAACTCTGCTCTTTGTTTCTGTGATAAATCACTGAAAATGACCTACCTCATATCCATCAAATGTTCTGCAAAATCCTTCTATCTGTCCTTTTATATGGCTGCATAATATTCCACTGTGTATATACCACATTTATTTTATCATTTCCAGCTTTGATGGGCAACATGGTCGGTGCTGTTAGAGACCAGCTCCATCTCGAGGGTTAGGGCCTGAGGTGAGATAATCAGGCACAGTGAAGAAAGAAGACACGAGTCAACTTTTTGGGTTGAGTTCGGGACTATTCCAAAGTTTATTCAATTTTCACATGCTTATATAGGGCATTTTCAACCCTTTAACCCCCTCACATATGTGCCCACAAATACTTACATTATGTTTTCTTTTACAATCAAACATTTTACAATGATCTATTTGTTCCTCTCTCTCCCTTTTTATTTCCATTATGTTAAATCAGTAGACAGGAACGAAAACAACTTTTGCTAAAAATTGTTAACTGTAACGTTTTAATCCTCACCCTTTTAATAACATATTTCTAACTAAACTCTCACATGTAACTTAGCAATAATATATTGGCGTTTACAATTATAACTAATTTTATTATTTCTTAATATTTCCTATAAACATTCCTATTATGTATCTATCTTTATTCTTATTTTGCTTGTATGAATCCTAATCTAATAATACTTGACTACTCATATTCTATATTTATTTTCTATTTAATTATATTTTATTTAATTACTTTTAACCATTATCCTACTTTTAAGTATATAATTTATATTTATTCCACTATTATATTTAATTATTTTAATCATATTTTATGTATATAATTACTTTATTTTATACTATTATATTTATATTACAAAATCATTTAAACCTTATAAATTTATATCTACTATATCTATACTTTCTTAAATTATGTTTAAAAGCAGCCGTCCTCAGGATCGATTTGTCTCAGATCTCACAAACTTCTTCTGCCATCTTTTCCATCTAAGGTGTTATTTCAGTATAGGGTATGTTAACCATTAAAAATAAAGAATGGGAAAGTTTTTTATTTACCTTATACACAACGGTTTTACTTTTCATAGAAATGGAGGTAACTAGCGTCTCTAATGGCTGTGCTTTTGCTGTTGTTCCTTTCTTATGTCTCAAACCTTAGGTTTACTAATACATCATACTTGCCTATTATTAGTTAATGCTTCACCAGAAAGGGGAACTTTGTGTCTTATGCACGAACTCATAAAGATCAAAGGGGGCCCTCAACAGAATCCAAGGGGTGTTAGCTACAGCACAGCCGCTTTAGCTAGAGTCTTGCTCCCAGTCAGAGTTTTTCCCATTTTCAGGGTCGTGGGATGTGTTGAAGGAGAGACGGATAGGCGAACGATGATCATATACTGGACACCTGCTTCTTGAACATATGACAATTTAATGCTAGTTAATACAGAGCTTTTATACCATTTTTGAAGGGGCAAGACAAAGAAAACTCTTTCACATACATATCTTTTAAAAGTTACCAGCTAGTGGTCTTAGTAGCGAACAAACCAAGATTCCCATAGGCATTTAGTAGCAAACAAACCAAGATTCCCATAGGCTTCCAGACAACGTCTTATTCATAAAGCCAACAATGACACTCTCAGTCCAATGTCCCAAATTACAAATGTTTCAAGAAAGTTTCTTTAAGTGTATATTTCTTTATGTGTCAGGAAGATTCTCATCTTAGGCTCTTATGTTCTTCAGAGTCCTATGATCGCCTCCCTTGTCCAGATGTCCTCGTTACTTTTCTCTTATCTTGCAGTGCTTGTTTCTAAAGAGAACTCAAAAGAAGTTTTAGCAATGTTTCCCAGGCCCCTCAAGGTTACTTTCTGTTTTAGCTGATCTGTCATAAAAGTGTCTGATTATTATATTATGAGTTCAGTGAAAACCTACTCTATAAATGTTAACTTAGAGTTTTAGCTATAGAATTAAGTAGAAACCTTAATATTAATCCTTATCCTAAGTTAGTGAAAGCAGTGTTATAAATCACCTACGTAACTCCAAGATAAGTGTTAGAACTTATAATGAATTCATAATGAACTACTATAAACTTGTGCTTCTAAAAATCCTTGTGTCTAAACACTAAACCGCATAATCCTAAATCTAATAAGGAGTGGATATACTTATATCATTTATTACTTAAGCAATATCTAGTAACTTATAACCAAGTGAAAGAAAGTATTCTTGATGTGCTTCAGAGTTTAACCCTTGCATATGTTAGAAAAGGCCAAGTGGCATAGTGGGAAAATGGAAAATAAACCATGACATTTCCAGGTTAGCTGTGAGTCTTCGCATAAACATGCCATCTTCTTCTTCCACCGACTGCACAGAATTTCTTCAGCTGTATCAACAGCAAAGATGGAAGACAGAAGGGCCTCAGCTGCCCAGACTCGCTTTGCAGCTGGGGGTCCTCAGCGCACCTGGACTTTGTCATCAGGCGGGCTTCCAAGGCTGGCTCCCAACAGAGTTGAGGTTCCCGACAAGGTACCATATTTTTTTGCAATTGTGATTAGAACTGCGGAAAGCATACTGGTGCAGGTATATTTTTAGTAAAATGATTGGAGTTCCTCCAGGTATATTCTCGACAGGGGAATTACAGAGTCATATGGTAGGTCAAGATCTTGTCCCTTTACAAACCACAACACTGTTTTCCAAAGATGTTGCTCTACTTTTCAGCCCACATGCAGTGTAGAAGCATTTATTTCTTCACAAATACTGACCTGTATCTGTAATTGTTTGTTTTATTAATGATGGCCCGTCATACAGGGGGTATGTGGTATGTCAAAATTGTTTCATTTGCATTTCTTTAATGATGAGTGAGGCTGAGCAATTTTCATGTGTCTGCTGGCTGCCCGTATCTCTTCTTATGAAAAGTGTCCAATCACGTATATTGCACACTTTTCAAAGGGAATGTTTGTCTAATTTTTTCTGAGTGCTTGAGTTTCTTGTAGACCCTAGATGTTATGCCTTTTTACAGATATAGAGGTGGAGAATTGTTTTTCCCATTCTGTTGGCTGTATCCCTGCTCTTCTGATTGTTTCTCTTGTTTGGCAAAAGTATATTAATTTGATGAGATCCCACTTGTCTAACTTACTTCTTAAGTAATGGGTATTTAAGGCTCTTAAGAGGAATTGGTTTCCTGTTCCAGTTTCCTTCATGATGTCTCCTGCGTTTTCTAAGATTATTATAATTTGATGTTTTACATTTAGGCCTTTGATTCATTTAGGGTTAATGTGTATGGTGATACATAGGGGTCCTGTTTCAATCTTGTGCATATTGTCAGCCTTTTCCCAGCCATATTTACTGAATTTGTTCTCCATTACCCAGTG
>NW_006947751.1:0-883 GCF_000164805.1 Carlito syrichta | reverse complement strand
ATCGGGTATCCAGTAGTACAAGTCCCTTAGCTTTCTCGGGACAATTAAGGCCAGTTTCCCGGGAAAAAGTATCATCTTTCCATATTTGGATGTAACTTGGCCTTAACATGAACTTGGCAATCCTTACATTTCCGTTTGTACTTTATTTGGAGAGGGGCCGAGGATTTTTCAGTTGTCAATTATTTAGTACGAATTATTAGAAGGTAATCAGGATCCATGCATTCCACGTCCCTAGGAAACATCTGGGCATCTGCATTTTTGTACACAGAGTTTTGGAATCCATATGAACAGGGAAATTCAGGTCATCTTGCCGAAAACGGAAAGGGAATCCGGTTCTTGGAGTTCTCAATCGTCTAAATCCACAAAGTCTCTTGATAAGGTTTAATCAGCAATCTGGGTTTCTATGTTGCCACATTTTTAGTGTGGGTTTTGAAGAGGGACCAGGAATCGTGGGTTCCAATTCCTCAAGAACTTTATGGGAGTCTTTCTCTTGATATCCAAGCAACTGGAATTCTAGGTCAGCAGAAATTATCTTGGCGTCTTGCTGAGAATGAAGCAGGAATTTTAGTATTGGGTGTCCTCATATACTGAACACTACACGACCTGTTGCTATGGAAGAATAAGGAATCTTGGTTACATGAGGCCTCCATCCGAGAAACCTACAGACCGTCTTGCTAAGAGATAACCACCATTCAGGTTTTGGGAGTAAGAATCTGGATAATGGGAGTCCTAATAAACAGGAAACTGCACTGTCTATTGCTAAAGGAGAATAAGGAATCTGGTTTACATGTTCCTCCACCCCAATAAAACTTCAGGATTTCTTCCTAACAGCTAAACACGAATTTGGGTTTTTGAAGAATAAACTAGGGAAATGAAATCCTGA
>NW_006947750.1:0-783 GCF_000164805.1 Carlito syrichta | reverse complement strand
CAAAATAAAAAAGACACGGAAGGGGAAGGATTACAGGGTGCATGTTAAGACCAGAGTTACATAAAAATATGGCAAGAAGATTCCTTTTGTCCTGGAATGTGGCCTTAGTTGTTCCGAGGAACATAACGGACTTGGATTGCCCAATACCATTTACAACTTTTAAGAGGACCAGAATGTTGCTAGAGTCCTGAAATGACTGATTCATTATATCTGAATGCTAAAGTGCTCTGAAGCATTTGGGGAGCTCGAAGATCTGTTTCTTGTTTGTCCCATAGCAGACAAACTGGGAAATTTTTGGATTGAGGGTGCTTACAACAATGATTCTTCATTCGTACTTAGATGGAGGCCATGTAGTGTCCTGTATGTGAGGACTCCCTTTCAATTGATTCCTGTTTCGAAACTCTGATTCTTGTTTTGCCCTTATTAAGAAATCATGTAGATTTTTTGATAGAGTAACCGTGGAAAACAGATTTCTTCTCTTTTATTGGCAAGAGGCCATGTAGTTTCCTTAATATGAGGATTGCTGTTACTCAAATTCATGCCTCGAAACCCTGATTCTTCTTTAGCCATCAGCAAGATGACCTGTAGATTTTCAGGAGAGGACTCATATAACCCAGATTCCTTATTTCTAGCAACAGCCGTGTAGTTACCTTTATATGAGTACTCCTGTTCACACATACATGTGTCGAAAGCTTGACTCTTGTTCAGATCATAGGAAGACGCCGTACGCTTATTGGATATTGAGAAAACATGTCACCCACATTCCTTATTCTTCATAGTAAA
>NW_006947749.1:0-715 GCF_000164805.1 Carlito syrichta | reverse complement strand
TCTGCGGTCTTCTGATGGGGTTCAGGAGGAGCAGTGGCCATTAGTGAAAAGCCTTAGGAAGGCCTAAGCCAAACCTCCAGTTCTTTTGTGGTGAGGTTAGTGGATACTGCATTCCTTGATTAAACTTTCCCAATCCTTGATTTGGGAAGTAACCCTGATCAAGCATCTGGGAAGTGACTTGAGGACTGGGGTTATAAAGTAATATCCCCATAGCTTGGAGGACATCTCTTACTCAGAGATTGAGTGGTAAAAAGGAACGTACACAGGGCTGAAAAACTCTCTCATGACCCTCATCGTCCTTCCATTTCAAAGGCTGACTGCTCTGTAGAGGAGATTTGGATTGGCCAATGCCTTGCAAAAAAAGTCATAGCCTCCTGTAGAAGCCAAGCAGTTGGCCAGTGGGCTTGGCTGATAGCAGAAACATCAGCTCCAGTGTCCAACAACCCTCAGAGTTTCTTTGCTTCTATCTGTAAAGAGTACTCGGTGTTTCTCTCTGATAGCTGGTACCCAATTAGCGTGATGAGAGGAACCAAAAGCATTGGTCCCCCGAGTTTGAGGGGGTCATTATTTGGCCAGTTTTCTTTAATTGCAATAATACCAACTGGGCAATTTTCATACATTCTGTTAGGGTGATGATGTTCCGAGTAACGTTCCCCATAACCTTAATTTCTGCAGTATAATCTGACTCTATAACTCCAGGAAGAACTTGAAAACC
>NW_006947748.1:0-573 GCF_000164805.1 Carlito syrichta | reverse complement strand
CCCCAGTCCTCAAGTCACTTCCCAAATCAAGGATTGGGAAAGTTTAATCAAGGAATGCAGTATCCACTAACCTCACCACAAAAGAACTGGAGGTTTGGCTTAGGCCTTCCTAAGGCTTTTCACTAATGGCCACTGCTCCTCCTGAACCCCATCAGAAGACCGCAGACCCTATTACCTGGTTGTCTGAGGATCCTGTATGGGTGGAGCAGTGGCCACTTTCTGAGGAAAAGCTTACACCGGCCACTGCACTTGTTCAGCAGCAGTTTGCAACCCGTCACATTGAGCATTCAAACAGTCCTTGGAATACTCCTATTTTTCTGATTAAGACAAAAATCAGGGAATTGGCATTTACTACAAGATTTGAGGGCAGTAAATTTTTCTGTGGAAATGACGGGATCACTGCAAACTGGCCTGCCCTCTCCTGTAGTCATTCCAGATGACTATTTTCCTTTTATTACTGATCTTAAAGATTGCTTTTTTATTATTCCACTTTTTTTTTTTGAGTTGGAGTCTCACTCGGTCGCCCAGACTGTAGTGCAGTGGCCACTCCCGGCCACCACAGCCTCGATATGG
>NW_006947747.1:0-329 GCF_000164805.1 Carlito syrichta | reverse complement strand
GGCCATTCTCAGGACAGGAGACATACACAGAGAACGGCACTGTCACTGGTCTAGAGTCCAGGCCAAAGCCAGTGGCGGGTTTATGGGTATTCATTATGCTATTAATACATGCATACATAAAATAAGGCTATGCAAGATCAAATGGTGAGAGAGTGTCATAAATCAAGAACCATTACTGAACCAATTCTGTGTGCAAGGTGTGCATTTTTTAAAAATTGACACTCTCACTAGTGAGTCCAGCAAAGATGGGGGTATGTAATCTGGTACTTCTTCATCATCTTTTTTTTCTGTATTATATGATTTTTTTGTAATGTTCTCTCTCTCTCTCT
>NW_006947746.1:0-739 GCF_000164805.1 Carlito syrichta | reverse complement strand
ATGGGCTGAAAAGAAAAAGTCCACTGTGTCTGTGCAGGGAAAACTATTTTAGGGGACCTTGATTTATATGAAGTCCATTATTGTCCCAAACCTATTGTTAGTTCTGGAGCAGAGACTGGATCCCTTCCGCCACCACAACGATGCTTGTCAGGATGCCCAATGAACCACCTAGGATGTTAGTGGGGAGAAGGCTGGGGCAGTTGCTCAGTACTTAATGTGATCTTTCACTCTCCGAGCTTTGTCTTCTACTGTAGAATTGTAAAATGTAAAATATTTCAGAAGTTGTGTGTTTGTGTGTAATAACAAAATGCTAAAGTCTTAGTCACCAATGACTTTAGGCTTTGTTTTAATCATCTCTGAAATGGAGGTCAAATTTTCTCTCAATTTCATCTCATGTCTATGAAACATGTTGCTTTCCCAAACATATTCCATAGAAAAAGTAATGTTTATAGAGCACCTGGAAAAAAATAATTATCCCAGTTGTTTTTAATCATTGTTTTGAAAGATAATCTCAGTCAAAACAAATATACAATGGTGCATTTTTTGGTGTATTTTTTTTTTTTTGAGTTGGAGTCTCACCGTCACCCAGACTGGAGTGCAGTGGCCGCTCCCCTCCACTGCAGCCTTGACCTGCTGGGCTCCAGCGATCCTTCTGCTTCAGCCTTCCAAGTAGCTGGAACTACAGGCACGCACTACCATGCACAGCTAATTTTTTATTTATTGTAGAGATGAGGTCTCA
>NW_006947745.1:0-730 GCF_000164805.1 Carlito syrichta | reverse complement strand
TGCGCTTCGGGTTTTGTTCAGGAATTGGATGCCAGTTCCAATTTCCATAAGGGTATGTCCTGCATTTTCTAAGGTTCTTATGGTTTGAGGTTTTACATTTAGGTTTCTGATCCATTTAGAGTTAGTTTTTGTGTATGGTGACAGATAGGGGTCTTGTTTGAGTCTTCTGCATGTCGTCAGCCAGTTTTCCCAGCACCATTTACTGAATAGGTTCTCCTCTCCCCAGTGGTTTGTGGTGGAGGCTTTGTCGAAGATAAGTTGGTTGAGAAATTGAGGATTAGCTTCTGGAATCTCAATTCTATTCCATTGGTCTATATGCCTGTTTTTGTACCAATACCAAGGAGTTTTGATTATTGTAGCTTTATAGTAAAATTTGACGTCTGGTAATATGATACCGTCTGCTTTTTTTTTTTTTTCTTCTGAGGATTGTTCTGGCTATTCTTGTTTGTTTGTGTTTCCATATGAATTCCTGTATTGTTTACTCTAGGTCTGAGAAGAATGTTGCTGGTAATTTGATGGGTATTGCATTAAACCTGTAGATTGCCTTAGGTAGGGTGGACATCCTCACAATGCTGATTCTTCCAGTTCATGAGCATGGGATATTTTTCCACTTGTTTGTGTCATCTTTGATTTTTTTGAGCAGTGTTTTGTAGTTTTCATTGTAAAATTCTTTCACGTCTCTGGTTAGGAAGATGCCAACGTATTTCACTTTTTTTGTGGCTATTGTGAG
>NW_006947744.1:0-795 GCF_000164805.1 Carlito syrichta | reverse complement strand
CCACAGTACATAATGTGTACTCAATAAAATGTTTGTTGAAATAATGGTAGTTAAATCAAAACAGAAATACATGTCTTCAGTGTGTTATGCAAATTATTTCTGAACCTGTTTGTCATAAAAAGTGAGAATGAAATAGTTCCTGTAATAAAAATTTTTAATGTCATTTGTTGTTGCTGTTGTTGTGTGTGTGTGTGTGTGTGTGTGTGTGTGTGTGTGTGTGTGTGTGTGTGTGTATTTAAAGAAATTTGGTCTATGCCATAACAGAGGAACTTCTAAGATGTTTGGAGAGCACAGAAAAAAACCAGACATCTAAATAGGTCTGCTGAGACCAAAGGGACTTCATGGAAAAAGCAAAGTTTGAGTTGATACTTGAAGAACAAAGATATGGGAACTCTTTGAAAAAAGATGCATATTCCAGGTGGAATACTGTGGTGCATGAATGAGTGTCATGTGTGAAAGCGCAGGTCAGTGTCAGCAACACCAGCAGCATGCAAGTTGAGGACCATGAAGGGAGTCATAAGAGAGAGACATCAGTAAAGGCTATATAAGCCATGTGAAAGAGATTCTGTTTCATCTTTGGGTAAAGAAAAACACTTATTAAGCAAAATTCTAACATTAGCAATAGAAGGACATAAATAGAGGGGGTGAAATAGAAGCTTCAGTTAAGTTTGGCCAAGAAACCATGTGGAGTGAAGAAGAAGCAGAAGCCTGGAATAACTTCCAGGCTTCTGGCTTAGGTAACTGGGTTAAGAGTGAACTCATTTACCAACAACAGAGATTTCAGAGGAGGAAGAC
>NW_006947743.1:0-14748 GCF_000164805.1 Carlito syrichta | reverse complement strand
GGGATATGACAAAAAAAAAAGAAACTTCACTTTTGGTTAAATATTGTGGCAGTTGTTAAATATTAGATTTCAAAAGTTGTGTCATCTGAGGTCCAGTCCTCACAATCCCCAGGAAGAAAAATATATAATGTTCCATAAAGCTATTTCTTCATATTTGTATTTTGATACATTTGAATCAACAATTGTTTAAGAATGTCTCCTACTATATATAAATTAAAGTATTGTATTATTTGTATTGATGCTCTAGTCCTGAGTGTATGAGCACAAATTATAAAAAAATTTAAAAATAGTATCACTGCTTCACATAAAAAAATCTTAGATTGTATCATCTAGATTTGCTAATATTTTATGCTTTGCCTTATACTGATGAGTTTTTACCACCATAAACATATCTGACTGAATGTTAAAATGTGGATGTTTAACATTTTAAATGGATAATATCACATTCACAAATAGCTTCTGGTTTTAAGCCAATAAGTCTTACTAAAAATCATCATTCTGACTCTATAATTAATAAACAGGATGCTACACAGAAAATCGTGATGATATTAGAATACTACCTGAGTATGTAAAGATGAAAACACACAGAATGGTATGAGACAGACTGAATTGAGATAAAGAAATTGTTATTCTTTATACTGTTTAATTAAAATAAATTTATAGTAGATTAGCTTTGCCATTACTTTTAGTAATTTTCAAGAACACACAAAAACTACATTATTGCCTGGTACTTTCTATTATCTTCATATGTATTAATTTGTTAATTACACTTTACATAAATCATTGAAAAATAGCTTAATTTATCCAAGAGTGATAAAATTTCTAAGCCTACTAAGAATCACTCTACATTTACTTAATTTCTCTGTGGTCTGAAAAGTAATGTCACCAAATAAACTAATACAGAAAATATATTCTTTATTTTAAACGCAGTGTCCAAATAGAAAGAATTTTTTAGATACATAGCCTCGGAGAGAAGTCACTGTAAAGATTTATTTTTATGTTAGAAAGTTCTAAAGTAGATATTTTCTCATATCTGAATTAAGATATACCAATGCTATACTTACATTTGTGTATTAACTATCACTTACATGTTCTTATCACAAGATAATTTTAGATCATATGAAAACATTACATTTATAATGTATCTGCATGAGAAAATGATTTCTGGGGATGATTTTTACCTGAAGTGAAGTTTCAATTCACTCTAAAGTCTGAAGGTATTGCATTGAGTTAAATAGTGTCCATCCAGATTTCATGTCCACCTAGAACTTCAGAATGTGACCTTATTTGGAAATAGAATCTTTGAAGATATAATTCGGTAAGTTACAATGAAGTCATGCCTTTTAAAAAAAATCTCCCCCTTAAAGAAATGGCCATGATAAACTGGTTGAATTTGAAGCAGTTCAGAATGCTTTAACCCCTAAATATGGCAACTTGTGCTTTAAGAAAACAACAGAAGTAGGAAGGTCACTCTCACCTTCCCCTTCCTTTTTCTCCTGAAGCAGATTGTACACCTCAAGAAGTTCTCCTATGACCTTCTCTTCTTCTCATCTGAAGAACCTTAAAACAGATCATAAGACCCTCATTTAAAAGGTGCTCTTCCTATAATTAGAGTAAAGGAGCATCCTTATCTCTGAAAAATCTGAACTAACTTCATTTTCTAAGTTTCCCCCATTTTATTATCATTATATTATACCCTCTTTGTCCAATCATATTTCTCCATGACTATCTACTTCAACAAACCTACATAAAAAGTACATAGTTTCACCTGTTTCTTTGAAACTTCATTTCCAAATTCCCTTGTGTCACATAAAACTAACATGAAATAAATTTATATGTTTTTCTCACCTTTTGTTAGAAAAGCCTCAACCATGAAAATGGGAAGGAAAGATTTTTCTTCTTACCTACTGACCCTGTATCCCCAAACTGAATCTTCAGCAGAAAGGTGTAAGTGCCAGTGGAATATTAAAATAAAATAAGACATTTGGTAGATAATGTCTCCAATTCTTTATCTCCCCCGGTATCCACTTCTCCTGCCATGTAACTTTGAAGATTCTCTCACTACAATGGCACAATCCACAGGTTCTGGATGCAGCCATGTGCTGTGGTTTGAATGAGGGTGTCCCTCTCCCTTTCTTCCCCCACCGCATTCATATGAAAACTTAATCTACAATGCAACAGTATTAAGAGGTGTGCCCTTTGGGAGATGATTAAGTCATAAGGGTTCAACCCTTGTGCATGAGACTACACACTTACAAAAAGGCTTGAGGTTGAAGGGAGACCCCTCTTGTTCTTCTATTCATTCCACCATATGAAGACACAGCATTCCTCCCTTCTGGAAGATGCTGTAACAAGATGCTACCTTAGGAGCAGAGACAGTGCCCTCACCAGACGCTAAACCTTCTGGTGCCTTGATCTTGGACTTCCAGTCTTTAGGACAGTGAAAAAATTTCTGTTGTCTATATATTACCTAGTCTCTGGTATTTTGTTATGGCAACACAAATGGACTAAGACATCATGGGATTTGCTTTGAAGAGATGTTTGCAGATGGGATATAAGCAGAGGCATGAGAAACATGGGTGTGACTGGCTTGTGCTCTGGCACCTTTGCCATCACCATGAAAGCCTACATGAGTAATCCAAGAGAAGGATGACAGTTATACAGATAGTCTAGTCAAGATCAGCAAAGCCACCAGGGAAGCCCAGCTAGATCAGTCATCTTTTTGCTGACCCAAACCCAAATATATAAACTGCATTAATGTTTACTGATGTACGGCACTGAGAGAGATTTGTGTTTTTTAAAATGGCTACTCTGCAGTGGCCATGAGAGTGCCACTGCACTCCAGCCTGTGCGACAAGAGTGAGACTCCAACTAAAAAAAAAAGTTACTCATCAATTCAATAACTAACTGACACAGGGAAGAAAAAGATAATTGGTTGAGACTGACACTCTTTCAGTGCCCTCAACATTTGCAGACATACTTAAATAGCAAAGTATAGAGTAAGGAAAAGTTTATATGTTGTCTAGAAGGTAATTTCCAACTGTTCATTTTAAAATGGGGGGGAATTTTTGACACCATGCTTCACAGATGATGCAAGTCTCTGAAAATATAAGAACAATCTAAAGGCAGATCTTCAAAACTTTGTTCATTATCTTCAACTTCAACTTCTACTATACCCATGACAAATTATTTTTTGATTTGGACATCATCCTATGTTTAATCATACCATGAAACAGATGAGGACATGTGGGCATATCATTAAAAGTCAGGATAAGAATATTTCAATTCTACCCTATTGTTCAGTAAAATATGGTGACTGGATTCTAGGATTTTATTTTTATTTTTTTATTTTATTTTTTTTAAATCAATATTTTTTATTATATTGTGGTGTACAGTTAAGGGTTAGGTATACAAATATGCTTCATTCAGGCCCCCTTGTTGATAACAGGTGTCTCCCCATCCCCAGACAGATGTTTACTACCATTAGTCCCATCCCCCTTCCCCCCATAGTTTCCCACCACTGTCAGTCATTTTCTTATGGTAGTGCGTTGGATGATCAAGGTCCACTATATGAGTGAGAACATGTGATACTCAGATCTTTGTTTCTGTGAGAGGTCACTCAGTATTATAGACTCTAGTTCCATCCAGGTTGCTGCAAAATTCGTGATTTTGTTTTTTTATGGCTGTGTAGTATTCCATCGTTTATATGTACCACATTTTTTAAATGCAGTCCTCTTTTGATGGACATTATGGTTGGTTCCAGGTTCTTGCTATTGTGAACAATGCTGCAATAAACATTCATGTGCAGGTATCTTTTTTATAGAGTGATTTGAGATCTTCAGGGTATATGTTATGACTCACTGAGCTATGACGGATTATGTCATCTGAAAACATACAAGGACAGTGTTTCTCCAACATAATTTTATCGAGTGGTATTAGATTAGGGTCTAATTAGGAAGATTCTGAAGTTTTAAATCTAGTCATTAGTCACCAGTCTCTATATCGTTTGTAGGGATACTTTTTTTCTGTCCACTGGAGCATGTCCAAGTATAAAAGATGATTAACCGTGGCCTTTAGGTTATATTCCTTCTCCTTCATCTTTTGACCTCACTTGGAATGAGAAAATAACATTTACAGGTCTCAAAGTCACTTTTGATCTATCTTCAATGTTAAAATGCTAATAACTGATTGTGACACAGCTGTTGCAGAAGGAATATCTTTCTATCCTGTCTTTGATCTTTTGAGATTTAATTAAGCTCAGATACAAAGTATGGTAGTATCTGTAGAAACCCTCTTAAATACCTATCAATCAATATTTCTGGAAGAACTTTATCAGATATTATAGGAGCTATAGAGTATGAATAGTTATGGTTCTTACATTAGAGGATTTTATAATTTGGTGGGGGAAGCAAGATCAGAACTAATAAAAGTTAAATTGCCAACAGTTGAAATGGCACAGATAACTAATCCTGAAGGTTCAGGAAAGGGAGGGAAAACTGAGAATTTGAGTAATCTAAAAAGATTTCCTGGAAGGGGAGGACCCAGTACTTGACCTTGAAGTTTGAGTGGGATTTAACTAGGCAAGGAGTGGACAAAAAAATAAGACACTTACGAAGTGACTTATGCTTACTCCATAAAACAACTCTTGATTACTTGAAAAGCATTTGGAAAATTGTTTTGATTAAGAAAAATTGCATTAGTAATTCAATAAAATCTACATTTAACAGGATTTCAAATGTTTATCATTTCATTTTTTTATGCTATCTGTATTAGTTTTATAGTACTTCCATATTAAAGTACTATTACATACTAGGTAGCTTAAACAAATGTTCTGGAGGCAGGAATTTCAAGATGAAGATTCTTGTGAGGTGGGTTTCCTCTGCAGCCTCTCTTTTTGTCTTTCAAGTTCTCTCTTCTAGTTACTTTGAAATATACATTTTTGCTAACTATAGTCAGCCTACACTGCTATCAAATATTATTATACCTTATACCTTCTATCTAACTGTATGTTTGTACCCATTGACCAACTTTTCTTCACCCCTCTTTCTCATTCACACAACATCCCTTGTGTTTGGAGTCAGTCATCCTACTCCCTACTTTCATGAGATGAACTTTTTTGAGCTCTTACTTATGAAAGAGAATATGTGACATTTGTCTTTCCATGCCTGGCTTATTTCACTTAACATAATGAATTCCAGTTCCATCCATGTTGCTGTAAATGACAGGGTTTTACTCTTCTTATGGTGGAATATTATTCCATTGTATATGTATAACATATTTCCTTTATGCGTTTGCCTGTTGATGGACATTTAGTTGGTTCCATATCTTTATTACTGTGAATAGTGCTGTAATAGACATGCAAGAGCAGTATCCTTTTAATAATGTTGAATTTTTTTTCCCTTTGGCTAAATACTCAGTAGTGTGATTGGTGGATATAATAGCTCTATTTTTGGTTTCTTGGGAAATATCCAGACAGTTTTCAATAGTGAGTATACTAATTTACTTTCCCATCAACAGTGTATGAGAGTTTCCTTTTCTCTGCATCCTCATCAGCATTCTTTTATTTTTTGTCTTTTTAATAATAGCTATTTTAACTGGGATAAGATGATATCTTGTGACTTGAATGTGCATTCCCTAATAACTAGTGATCTTGAGTATTTTTTCATACATCTTTTGGCTATTTGTGTGTCTTCTTTTGAGAAATGTCTACTCAAGACCTTTTTCAACTTGTACATTTATTTCTTGTTTAATGAATAGTTTGCAAATATTTTCTCCCATTCAACAGGTTGTTTCTTCACTCTGTTAATTATTTCCTTTGCTGTACAAAAGTTTTTAAGTTTAACATAGTTTCATTTGTCTAATTTTGTTGTCTGTGCTTTTGAGGTCTTAGCTATAAAACCTTTGCCTAGACCAACAGCCTGAGGTATTTTCTTCTAGTAGTTTCATGGTTTATGGTCTTACATTTAAGTTTTTAATCCATCTTGAGTTGATATTTGTATATGGTGAGAGATAGGGGTCCAGTTTCACTCTTCCGCATATGACAATCCAATTTTCCCCACACTATCTATTGAAGATGGCATACTTTCCTCCATGTATATTCTCATCAGCTTTGTCAAAGATCAGTCACCTGTAAGTATGTAGTTTTATTTCTGGTTTCTCTATTCTGTTCCATGGATCTATGTGTTTATTTTTAACACATAAACACATAAAACAGTGTCATGCTGTTTTGGTTGCTATAGCCTTGTAATATAATTAATTGTAGTCAGGTAGTGTGATGACTCTAGGTTTGTTCTTTGCTTAGAATTTCTTTGGTTATTTGGCCTCTTTTTTGGTTTTGTATGAATTTTAAGATTTCTTTTTCTTTATGTTTTGTTTTTTTGAGTAGGAGTCTCCTTCTGTCACCCAGACTGGAGGGCAGTGGCACGCTCTCAGTCACTGCAGCCTCAACCTACTGGGCTCAGATGATCCTTCTGCCTCAGCCTTCCAAGTAGCTGGAACTACAGGCATGTGCAAGCATACCTGGCTAGTTTTTTGATTTATTGTAGAGATGAGGTCTCGCCAGGTTGCCCAGGCTGGTCTCAAACCCGTGGGCTCAAGCAATCCTCTCACCTCGGCTTCCCAAAATCCTAGGGTTGTAGGCATAAGCCACCGTACCTGGCCTGATTTATTTTTTCTATTTCTGTGAAAAATGTTGCCGATATTTTGACAGAGATTGCATTTAATATGTAGATTGCTTTGGGCAGTATGGTGGCTTTAACACTATTAATCATTCTAGTCCATGATCATGAAATATCTTTCCATTTGTTTGTATCCTCTTAAATGTTTCTCGTCAGTGCTTTTAGTTTTCCTTGTAGAGATCTTTAACCTCCTTGGTTATATTTCTTCCTAAGTTATTATTTCTTCTGGTAGTTATTGTAAACGAGATTGTCTTCTTGATTTCTTTCTCAGCTAGTTCATTCTTGGTGTATACAAATCCTACTGTTTTTTTTGGTTTGCTACTTCTTTTTTATACACAAATGTATGTAATGACTTATTTTTATTTTCCTTTTTCTTTAAGAATTCGGATGTTCAAGTGCACATTTGTTACCTGGATATATTATGTAAAGGTGGGATTGGGCCTCAAGTGGTCCATTTCCCAGAGAGTGAACATTGTATCTAATAGGTAATTTCTGAATGCTGACTCCCTTCCTCACCTCCTCCCTTTTTGGTGTTCACAGTGTCTATTTCCATCTTTGTGGCCATTTAGCTCCCACATATAAGTGAGAATATGTAGTGTTTGGTTTTCTGTTTCTGAGTTAGTTTACTTAGGATTGATGTTCACCAGCTCCATCTATGCTGCTGCAAATCATATTATTTCATTCTTTTTCATGGATGTGTAGTATTCTTTAAGTTTACTTGACTTTCTGTGTTTTGGTACCTGAACATCTCTGTAACCTCAATTTCTGAAACTTCCTGCTTCACCTACAACATTTAGCAACTGTTTGTAGTTTCTTGCATATGCCAAGCTACATCTTCCTGGGTTTTCTTGTCTTGATACATTTTCCATGTTTTTAAATCTTTTATCTTCTAGTGCACAGACAACTTGTATTTGGTGTTTAAAATTCAGCGGAGGCATTTCCTCACTCAGGAATCGTTTCTAGAATATTCATTGTCCAAATGGAGTTGCATGCTCCTCCTCAGTTCATTTATCTAATGTTGTACTTCAAACTTTGTAATATGTGTCTTTCTCCCTCAATTAGTTTAAGGATAGGTTCTATATCTTGGTAACTTGTGTACTGAAGATCTATCACAGTTTGCAGCATGTAAAAGGTTTTAGTAATTCTGCAATGAACTAATCCAGGCATGACTGAAGGAAGGTAAATATCTAACATGCTTCAAAAATTCTAATGATATTGAATTAATTATTTTACAATATCGTTCACTCCATGGTTGTGCAATTCTAATTCTTAGAAAACTTTTCATCATGAAACCAGTCTTCTTGTAACTCATCCATTATACCTTGACTCTTCCATTTGCCAGCACACAAAATAAATCTATAAAACAGTCATTCATGTGTTAAAAGATTGATTTATGTTTTTCTGAATTATTTCTTTTTTCAGCTACTTTTTATTTTTTATAAAGAAAATTAGTTCATTGCTGGTATTATTTAAAGACCTATATTAACAAAATAAAACTTCAAGGCCTTTTAGTTTACTGGCAAGAATTTTATTATATGGTAAATCTTACTGCTTTTGAGAGTCAGAATTAGTAAAAGGAATCAGGATAGGGATAAACTCTTTAAAAAGAGAGACAGAGTCCTTATAGAGATATTAGCAATAAAAATAGAGAATAAGTCTCAGGCATAAAAGGAGAAATTTTCACTGTGGGGCTCTCATGAGTTGCTTCAAGCATAGATAGGTCAAATGGTAGATGCCAAGAGGGGAACAAACAAAGTTAAAGTTGTGAGCCGGGTTCGGTGGTTCAGCCTGTAATCCCGTGCCTTTGGGAGGCTGAGGTGAGTGGATTGCCTGAACCCCCAGGTTCGAGACCCGCCTGGGCAGGTGAGACCTCATCTCTACAAAAAAAATAAAATAAAAAATCAGTCAGGTTTGGTAGCGTGCACCTGTAGTTCCAGCTACTTGGAAGGCAGCAGAAGGTTTGCTGGAGGCCAGCAGGTCGAGGCTGCGGTGGCTGGGAGCAGCCACTGCACTCCAGTCTGGGCGACAGAGTGAGACTCCAACTCAAAAAAAAAAGTTGTGTTTTTTTCCTTCAATTCAGTGGAAGGTGAGGCAAAGTTTTAGCTTTAAGAAATAGTAGCAGGGATTGGTGAGTTGTGATGTTATTCACAGTGTATTTGTTGAGTAAGAAGGAATCCTAAAGGTCTAAGTAAATTTTTTAAAAGTAAGCAAAAATATTTGTAAAATATTTTTTGTGTATATATATATGTACATGTATATATTCATATATATATGATTCTCTTATGTTAATACAGTATGCTTTACTAAAGTATTAGCACCACCTCAAAGTTTCTAAATAGTCCACAATGTAAGTAGAGTTGGTAATGTACAAGATTTTAAAGACATGTCTAAGATCACTAGGTTTTAATGTCAGAGATGCTGAAATTCGATTAGTAAATTCTTTTCATAAAAAAAGGAAACAATATCAATAAAACCTACCCATTTGTCTTGTAAAAATCTGGTTATTCACTTACAATTATATGCAAGTGGAATTTATTTCCCTGCATAAAGTGTTATTATTTCTAGATAAAGATATCTTTGATATTTAATTCAATATCATCTTAAAGATGTTATATCTATATATGCTTTATAAATATTGTTGGTACATCATAGATATGTCACAGTAAAAAAATAGGTATACTTTGGAAAAAACTGTAAGTTTAAGGTACTGGAAATGGTTGGTTTGTTTTTGCTTCATACATATGTTGTGCATCATTTATATTTATAATGTTTATTTCATGTAATTTGCATATAGCTTCCACCCAGTGGAGTACCTGTAGGTACGAGGTGTTAATTTTGTGGTTGTTCTTTTGTTAATTGCTGTGACCATTTTCTTGTTCTTTTTCTTTTTTATTAAAACAGTAGGCATTAATTCATTATTATTTATAAAGATAACTAATTTATACAAATTTATATATATTTACCTCATATGATTTGTTATAGTTCTATATTTCCTAGAATCCAAGTTTAATTGGTGAACCAAGACAAAATTTGTTTAATTATTCATATTTTCTTGGTCCATGACAAACACAAGTAATTTGTCATGGCATTCTTTCTGAAACATTCTAAGATTGAGAATGAAACCTTCTGAACTAGGTACTTCAGACAATTACTGACAACTAATTGAAACTGGCAGATGAGATAACATTTTTGTTATTTTTATGTTATGCCTTTTTATTTATATGTATGCATATGAGTATGCGTACATATATGTGCACGTATGTACAGAATATACATTTCTGTATTTTTTGTACATATAAATGAGCATGTATATAATCTTGTGTGTGTGTGGTATCAATTTTGATTCTCACTAGAAACTGCAAATTGGTGTTTAAATCCAAAAGACTGTCATATTTGATCATAGATGTATATAATTCAATGTTTGTGTTTCTTTTGCATTATGTTTGTTTACCTTTCTAGTTGTATATGCATTTATCTTGCATTTACTTTTTACTTTTTCTGTTCCTATGAATGTATGCCAGAGTTTATTTTCTACTCACAGAAAATAATATACACATCAGTGAAGTAATATATCACACTTTTGGTATATACTGAATGCATATTTTAGGATAAAACATATTGCCTATGTTGGAGAACAAAAGAATACTTATGAACCAACTGTTTGTATATATTGATTTAGAGGACTAATATTCATTTTAAATAAACTTACAGAGAAAGTAGTTACATAAGATTTACTATTCTTATTGGAATATTATGCCATTTTTGTCCATTTACATCCTAGTACATGAAATTTATAACCATAATCTTACATAATTAGAGGTATTACAAATAACCAAATGTTGACTGAACTTGACTCTTAACTGTAGGAATTGCAAAATTTAAATATACTTGTGAAATCCAAACTGTATATCAGGATGTAGCTTGATTAAAAAATAATGTAATTTTATAAAGAAAGTAATTGGGGTTTTCTCCAGCCACGTCCCGCTAACTCCGCTCCGCTGTGTTGCTACCAGTGGTCCCTGGGCCGGGAGGGCAGCCGTTGTCAATTAGCAGGGCTCGGGCCAGTCTACTTTGCCCCCTTCCCAGTTTGTCCTCTGGGCCTCTCCACCTCGGGAGCACCTCAGAGAGGCAGAGGCCCCGGGACCGAGCCCAGGCTCAGATGGGAGGTGGCAGGAGGAGAAACCTGGGATGTTCATCTGATGGGGCTGCAGCTGGTTCAAGTGCTGGCAGGAGCCTGTCAGAAAGGTGATTCTTGTGATGGTGGGACTTCATAAAGCTGATAAAACGGCAATGGCCAAGGGAGTCCAAGGAGAATTCCTGGAAGATGCAGCTCCTACTGTTGGATTTTCCAAAATTGACCTTAGACAAGGAAAGTTTGAAGTCACCATCTTTGATTTGGGAGGTGGAAAAAGAATTCAGGGAATCTGGAAGAATTACTATGCTGAATCCTATGGGCTAACATTTGTTGTGGATTCTAGTGATGAAGAAAGAATGGAAGAGACAAAAGAGACAATGTCAGAAGTACTGAGACATCCTAGGATATCAGGAAAGCCTATATTGGTATTGGCAAATAAACAAGATAAGGAAGGAGCTTTAGGAGAGCTGATGTGATTGAATGTCTGTCTTTGGAAAAACTGGTCAATGAGCACAAGTGCCTGTGTCAAATAGAACCTTGCTCAGCAGTCTCAGGGTATGGAAAGAAAATTGACGAATCCATTAAAAAAGACCTTTATTGGCTGCTACATATCATTGCAAAAGACTTTGATGCCTTAAATGAACACATCCAAAAAGATACAACAGAACAGCGTGCTCTTGAGGAGCAAGAGAAACGAGAAAGGGCTGAGCGAGTGAGGAAATTGTGAGAAGAAAGAAAGCAAAGAGAAGAGGAGCAAGCTGAGCTCGATGGAACCGGTGGTCAGGCTGAGTTGGACCCAGAACCAACTAATCCTTTCCAGCCAATAGCGTCTGTGATCATTGAGAATGAAAAAAAAAAACTTGAAAAAGAGAAAAAGAAGCAGAAGATGGAGAAAGACAGTGATGACTACCAACTAAAACACAGAATAGAGCCTGAGCAAATAGAGACACAGAGCCAGATTGGTGACAGTAGCCAAAAAAATGATGAACTTGGACTAGTAGACAATTATAAGGAGGCCTTAATACAATAGCTGGAGAGTGAAGATGAGACAGACCAGCGATCATCAGAATCAGATAGTGGCAAAACGAAACTAAAAAACTAAGAATGAAAAGGAGTCACCGGGTAGAACCAATTAACCCAGACGACTCTGCTCCTAAGTGTCCAGCACCACCCCCACCCCCACCTCCTAATTTCTATGGGAAGCCACTGCCTCCCCTGGCTGTGCAACAGAGACCTAACAGTGACGCTCATGGTCCACCCTCCTAGTCAGTTCGTTCGGATGAACGAATACTCTCTTAATACCAGCAAGGTGAACTGGGATGCTGTTTCTCAACAGAAGAGAAAGCCTGAACATTGATGCTTGGGGCGAGATAAAAAAGAAAGGCAGCAAAACAACCAGGAGATGGGATGGAGTTTTGCACTAAGCAAGATTAGTGTTGACTCTGATTTATACATCCCCACTCAGGGGCATATGCCTCAAGGAAAATCTCTTCCAAAAAAGAGCTAATGGACTCTGCACCCTTTCTTTACTATTTGTTTAATTGTCTGTATTTCTATATATGAAACATTTTTAATAAAATATATGCATGTGGACGGGGAACTTATAGGCATTTATAACCTAAATTTTTAAACTATTTTTATATTTTTCTAAAACTTTTAATTATTATGATACTGCATTTGTGTACTTTTCTATAGATGCTTTTAAAATTTATGTCTGGATAATTAGAGTTGATTACTTGGTAGACATGAACTATACAAACAGATATATTATATGGCTTGAAGTATGTTTTGTAATAGCATTGTTCTTGAAGTGTACATCCAAAGTTGACCAAATTTAAAAATAATACCTTTTTAAAACAATAGATTCTCAGATCTTTATTCTACCAAATTATGTGATTTGAAAGCAGTGATGATGATCTCAATAAATGCAAGTGACTAGAAATTCCTTCTGTTTCTAAATGCCTTTAAAATTAATCAAAATATCTTCCATGAGATTTTATTAAAAGTCTCAGTAAACCCATTTTCAAGGTCGACACTTTTAGAGATCAGGGTGAGTCCCCCATCTCTGGGAAGCTGCAGTGACTCTTGGCTTATTCTCATTCTTTTAAGCCTTGATCTTAAAGGCAAAAAATCTGAAAAAGCTACTGCAATTTCCAAGGCTTGTGCTTTACAACTGAGAAACAGCTTTGGTAGTAAAGCAATAAGAGTAAAATATTAGTTCAAACTTACTTTTAGAAAGAATTCCAAAATAATTTCTCAACTTGAAATAATAGCACTTCTCTTGGATTTAAGAATGGCATCCATAGGAATCTCTAGTCTTCTGGCATTTAGACAAATTTTAGGTGGCATATTTTGGGTCATAGATTCATAAAATTGCATTTCATTGAAAACATACCTTTATATCCAGGTGAAAATACTAGAAAGATGATGATTTCCAGGCAGGGCTCAATGGCTTAGCCTATAATCCCAGCACTTTGGGAGACCAAGGTGAATGGATTCCCTGGGCTCATGGGTTCTTGAGCAGCACAGGCAACTTGTCAAGACCTCCTTTCTACAATAAAATTTTTAAAAATTAGCCAGGTGTGGTAGTGCCCTCCTGTAGTTCAGACTACTTGAAAGGCTGAGGTGGAAGAATTGACAGAGCCCAGCAGGTTGACGCTGGGGTGACCATGAATGTGCCAATGCACTTCAGTCTGGGCGACAGAGTGAGACTCCAACTCAAAAAAAAAAAAAAAAAAGGAAATCATCTTTGTATCATATTGAAAGATTGGTGCTTTTGATAGCTTGTACTGACAGCAGACATATACTTGTATGTTGTGGGGGTCCAGCCCCTGCCAAGGGTGTGGGGTTTCCTGAAGGAGAGACGGATAGGCGAAAGATGAAGATATTATACTTGGACATCTGCTTCCTGAACAGATGCCATTTAATGTTGACTAATGGAAAGCTTTTATACCATGTGTAAAGGGGCAAGACAAAGAAAATTCCTTCACATACATATCTTTAAAAGTTACCACCATCTAGTGGTCTTAGCAACCAACAAGCCAAGAACCCTATAAACATTCAGACAATGCGTCTTATTCATAAAGCCAAAAATGATAGTTTTAGTCCAAAGTCCCGAATTACAGTCCTTGAAATGTCTCAAGAAAGTTTCCAAGTGTACATTTCTTCATGTAGTAGTAGTTTTACTTCTGGTGCTTCTATGACCTTCAGAGCTTTGTAATCACCTCTCTTGTCCAGGTGTCTTCGTTACTTTTCTCTTATCCTGCAGTGTTTATTTCTAAAGAGAACTCAAAAGAAGCTTTTAGTGATGTTTTCCCAGACCCCCAAGGTTGCTCTCTGTATTTAGTTAATTTATCATAAAAATATCCAATTAGTGCGGTGAAACCCCACTCTATAAACATTAACTTAGAATTTTAGCTATTGAATTAAGTAAAAACCTTAAAGGTTAATCTTCATCCTAAGTCTGTGAAAACAGTGTTATAAATCACCTTTATAACTCCTAGATAAGTTTTAGAACTTATAATGAATTCATAATGAACTTATTATAAACTTGTGCTTCTAAAAAACCTTATGTCTAAACACTAAACTACATAATTCTAAATCAAATAAGAAGTGAATATACTTATATCATTTATTATTCAAGCAATATCTAGTAACTTATAACCAAGTGAAAGAAAGCATTCTTGATGTGCTTCAGAGTTTAACCCTTGCATATGTTAGAAAAGGCCAAATGGCATAGTGGGAAAATGGAAAAATGAACCATGACATTCTCAGGTTAGCTGTGAGTACTTTGCATATACATGCCATTTTCTTCTTCCATGATTACACAGAATTTTTTCAGCCATACCAACAGCAAAGATGGAAGACAGAAGGGCCTCAGCTTCCCGGGCTCGCCCTGTGGACTGGGGTCTTCAGCCCACCAGGACCCTGTCAATC
>NW_006947742.1:0-692 GCF_000164805.1 Carlito syrichta | reverse complement strand
AGAGAGAGACATCAGTAAAGGCTTTATTAAGCCATGTGAAAGAGATTCTGTTTCAATCTTTGGGTAAGAAAACACTTATTAGCAAAATTTTAACATTAGCAATAGAAGGACATAATAGAGGGGGTGAAATAGAAGCTTCAGTTAAGTTTGGCCAAGAAACCATGTGGAGTGAAGAAGAAGCAGAAGCCTGGAATAACTTCCAGGCTTCTGGCTTAGGTAACTGGGTTAAGAGTGAACTCATTTACCAACAACGGAGATTTCAGAGGAGGAAGACCAGGTTTGACAGAGGTGGGAAAGGAAATTGTAAGTGTTGGTCACATAGACACTGGTGTGCCTGGTAAACATACTCATACAAATTGCAGCACATTAAAGGTAGTAATGGAAAAACAGGGTTCATGTGGGATAATGTGAAGAGTCAAAAGAACAGAAAACCAAGAAAGGATCATGAGAAATGACAAATACTTAAGGTCAGTAGTATGAAGAAAATTTTACAAGGATGACTGAGAAGTGGGTAGAATGAGAGAAGAATTTGGAGAAAAGAGACTTGAAAACTTATGGCACATTCAGACATCTGGATGGTTAGAAAGGCAAAAGAGAAAAGGTTTCAGGAAGAAGGAAGTTGGTGGAAGGCACTTTAGAAGTAGTTTTAGAGTAAGGAAACTTTTCCAAGTATACTAATAAAGGAAGAAATT
>NW_006947741.1:0-6130 GCF_000164805.1 Carlito syrichta | reverse complement strand
ACAAAGCAGGAGCTATTGCAGGTCCAGACTTCAAAGTTTACTATATGTTTACAGTAATCAATACAGCCTGGTATTGGGTAAAAGAATAGGTCCATAGGCCAATGGATCAGGAGAGAGAATAAAATCCGCAAATTCTCAACTAACTCATCTTTGAAAAAACCTCCAAGAACCACTGGGTAATGGAGAACATATTCAGTAAATGGTGCTGGGAAAAGGCTGAAAACATGCACAAGATTGAAACAGGACCCCTATCTATCACCAAACACATTAACTCTAAATGGATCAAGAACCTAAACGTAAAACTCAAAATTATAATAATCTTAGAAAACGCAGGAGACTCCATTAGGGAAACTGGAACCGGAAACTAATTACTCCTCAGAGTCCTAAATACACATGCTTTAAGAAGTAAGTTAGACAAGTGTGATCTCATCAAATTAATATACTTTTGCAAAACAAAAGAAACCGTCAGAAGCCAGGGATACAGCAACAGAATGGGAAAAATGATTCTCTGCCTACATATCTGTAAAAAGGCATAACATCTAGGATCTGCAAGAAACTCAGAATATTCAGACAAACATTCCCGTTGACAAGGGTGCAAAATACATGATTGAACCTATTTCATAAGAAAAGATACGGGCAATCAGCAGACACATGATAATTGCTCAGCCTCACTCATCATCAAAGAAATGCAAATGAAACCATTTTGAAATACCACACACCAACTGTAAGACTTGCCATCATTAATGAAACAAAAAATAACAGAAGCAGGTAAGGATTTGGGAAGAAATAAATGCTTCTACACTGCATGTGGACTGAAAAGTAGCACAAAATCTTTGGAAAACAGTGTGGTGGTTTGTATAGGGACAAGATATTGACTTACCATGTGACTCAGTAATTCCCCTGTGGAGAATATACCTGAAGGAACTCAAATCATTTTACCATAAAAATACCTGCCCCAGTACGTTTTTTTGCAGCTCTAACAACAATTGCAAAAAACTTGGTACCAACCATGCTGCCCATCAAATTTGGAATGGATAAAATAAATGCGGCATATACACACTGGAATATTATGCAGCCATAAAAAAGGAGAGATAGAAGGATTTTGCAGAACGTTTGATGGACATGATGTAGGTCATTTTCAGTGATTATCAAAGAAACAAATAACACAGTTCCTTACGTTCTCACTCATGAGCTGAAGTTGATCACTTATAGTGTTGTAAGAAAGTGATTGGCAAAAGTGGAAAACTCTTTAGTGGGAGAGGTGAGATTGGCAGTGAAGAGATTCTGCTAAGGAATGGAGGGGCATACCTCATCAACCAGGGACACTGCAAAAACAACACCTGTATATCTAACCCAGAATTGTACCACACATTTTTTAAAAAGTTTAAATAAATAAATAAATAAATAAAAGCTGTAAAACATGCATTTTATGTGTTTATTCTCATTTTTTTTTACTTTAAAAATGGTTACAATTCAGGGTTGGGCCTAGAAATGTTCGCTATGCTGGCATTGATTTTTTAAGAATTGTACAGTACTCCAATGATAACTCCTTTTCCTTTTAATATGTTGATTACATGGCATAATTCTGCCTTCAAAATTAACAACTACAGTGTTTCTCACATAAATTCTGAATGTTTTATTCTGCCTAAATTGAGCTTTGTTGAGATTCCAGATCTATATCATTCTTAGAAAACTGAACCTTGAGATTCATTCTACTTAAGTGCTATTCAGAAGGCGGAATGCATAAGAAATCTTAAATATTTTAGAAAATAAAACAGTATCGTAATTTAATACAACTTTTTCCATTCTGAATATTTGTGTACATTTTCTTGGTGAACTCTGTATTTTCTGCTTGGTAATTTTGATTAAAAGTAACAGATGTACAATGCTTAGAGAAAGTTTCCCTTATATATTTGAATGAAATAAAAAATCACATTCCCTTTATATTTTAACCCAATTTATATTTTTAAAAGAGTATTTCCATTGAATCCACTAGTATTTTCTCTGCCTAAGACATAATTCTGTACTGTGCATGAAGTATTAGATAAATCAGATACTTTTAACCACCAAGCATTTAAAATGCATCACACAGATAAATGAGAATTTGGGACCCAATATATATAAACCAAAATAACTTGGAGATTTACAAAGTAGTAAGTATTTGTGATCTGCATTAGTATAAAAATTTAGATAATTGAAAATTTTCGAAAATTGATTGTGATCTTAGTAAAAGCAATGTATATATCCTGTAGGAAAATCTGCTCAATGGTTGTTATATAATAATAAAAACATTCAAAAGTTTGTAAACTAAAGAAAGTGCTAAAATATTATTTGGTTGTGCTACAATCAAGCTCCAACAGGACTCCATGACCATAATAATAAAAAATTACCTCTTGGCCAACACCCTCATGTCCCCACCCAGTTTGGGTGTTTCTTGGTCCTCTTAATAAAGACTGGTTAAAAAAAAAAAGACGGCCGGGCTCGGTTTCTTAGCCTGTAATCCCGCGCCTTTGAGAGGCTGAGGTGAGTGAGGCTGAAGTGAGTGGATTGCTTGAGCACGCAGCTTCGAGACCCGCCTGGACAACAAGACCTCATCGCTACAATAAACCAAAGAATCATTCCGGTGTGGTAGCGTGCGCCTGTAGTTCCGGCTACTTGGAAGGCTGAGGAGGAATGATCGCCAGAGCCCAGGAGGTCGAGTCTGCGGTGGCCTGTAGCGCCCACTGCACTCCACTCTGGGTGACAGAGTGAGACTCCAACTCAATAAGAAAAAAAAAGACTACCTTGTTTAGAGGATTCTTGAATGGTCACTTATCCTGGAGAACTTTTTGGACATGTGTGAACACATGGTTCTCTTCACTTCTTGGGTATTAAATCGACCTTGTCTACCGCATTTGTGAGAGCACTGTACACAAGTGCTTGAAACCTAAGGATTGCTCAGTAGTCAAGGACCCTCCCATTATGATGTCAAAGTTCTGAGGTTGATATCATGAATGACAAAGCAGACATGTTATTTTCCCTGACTTTAGTTACCTCTTTTAATGTAAAAATTAGCCTTTTAGTTAATCTACAGATTCAATGAAATAACCTGAAGTTAATATGATTCTTCTAAGACTTGGAAATTACAATAAAGATTCATATGAAACCATAAACAATCATGAATAGCCAAAACAATCTGATCAAAAGAAACAAAACAGGAGCAATCACAGTTCCAGATTTCAAACTTTACTATGTTTACAGTAACCAACACAGCCTGGTATTCGTACAAGAATAGGTTCATAGGCCAATGGATCAGGACAGAGAATGAAATCCTCAAATTCTCAACCCATTCATCTTTGAAAAATCCTCCAAGTCCCTCTGTGTAATGGAGAACATATTCAGTAAATGGTGCTGGGAAAAGGCTGACGCCATGCAGTAGATTGAAACAGGACCACTAGCTATCACCATACACATTAACTCTGAATGAATCAAAGATCTAAATGTAAAACACCAAATTATAACAATCTTAGAAAACACAGGAGACACCCATTAGGGAAACTGGAACCGGAAACGAATTCAATTTCAGAGAACTATATACCCATGCGTTAAGAAGTAGTTCGACAAGTGGGATCTCATCAAATTAATATACTTTTGAAAAACAAAGAAACCCTCAGAGACCAAGATATAGCCAAGCGAATGGGAAAATGATTCTCGACCTATATATTTGTAATAAGGCATAACATCTGGGACCTACAAGAAACTCAAACACTCAGAAATACAGACAAACATTTCCTTTGAAAAGTGTGCAAAATACGTGATTGGACACTTTTTATAACAAGAAATACGGGCAGTGAGCAGACACATGGAGATTGCTTTGCCTCACTCATCATCAAAGAAATGCAAATGAAACCACTTTGAAATACCACATACCCGTGTAAGACTGGACATCATTAATAACACAAACAATAACAAATGCAGGTAAGGATTTGGGAAGAATTAAATGATTCTGCACTGCATGTGGACTGAAAAGTTGAGCAACATCTTTTAAAAACAGTTTGGTGGTTTGTAAAGGGACAAGATAATGACCTACCATGTGACTCAATAATTCCACTGTTGATAATATACCTGGAGGAAATCAAATTATTTAGCCAAAAAGATACCTGCACCAGTATGTTTTTTGCTGCTCTAATCACAATTGCAAAAAAACATTGTACCAACCATGTTGCCCATCAAAGCTGGAAAGGATACATTAAATGTGGTATATTCTCAATGGGATATTGTGCTGCCATAAAAAAGGACAGATAGAAGGATTTTGCAGAAAGTTTGATCGATGTGAGGTAGGTCATTTTCAGTGATTTATCACAGAAGCAAAGAGCAGAGCTTCATATGTTCTCAATCATGAGCTGAACTTGATCACTTATAGTGCTGTAAGAATGTGATTGGCAGTAGTGGAAATCTATTTTTGGGGATGGGTGAGATTGGCATGGAGGGATACTGCTAAGGAAGTGAGGGGCATACCTCATCAACCAGGGACGCTGCATAATCAAAGTTTGTATATCTAACTCTGGATTGTACTGCAGATTTTTTAAAAAATTAAAATAAATTATAATATAAATAAAAAATGAAAGCTGTAAAACATGCAACTGACTTTGTTTATTCTATTTTTTATTTTTATTTTTTACTTTAAACATGGTTACAATGCATTGTTGGGGCTTGAAATTTTCCTTATGCTGAGATTGATTTTTATTGTGTGTGTGTGTGTTCGAGTCTCACTGTGTCGCTGAGACTGGAGTGCATTTGCGACTCCCGGCCATCAAAACCTTGATTTGCTGGGCTCCGGTGATCCTTCCGAGTCAGCCTTCCGAGTAACCGGAACCACAGGTGTGCACTACCATGCCCAGCTAATATTTTGATTTATTGTAGAAATGAGCTCTCGCTGCCCAGGTGGGTCTTGAACCCGTGGGCTCAGTCAATCCACTCACCTCAGCCTCCCAAAGGTGTGGGATTACAGGCTTAGCAATCGAGCCCGGTGAGATTGATTTTTTAAAGAATTGTATAATACTCCTATGATAACACCTTTTCCTTTTAATACGTTAGAATACATTGTATAATTCTGCCTTCAAAATTGACAAATACAGTGTTTCTCACATAAATTCTGAATGTTTTATTCTGCCTTAATTGAAATTTGTTGAAATTCCAGATCTATATCCCTCATAGAAAACTGAACCATGAGATTCAGTGTACCTAAGTGCTAATCAGAAGTCAGAATGCATAAGAAATCTTAAAAATTTTAGAACTAAAACAGTATAATTTAATACAGATTTTTCCATTCTTAAAATTTGTGTACATTTTCTTGGTGCACTCTGTATTTTCTGCTTGTTAATTTTGATTAAGTTTTACGGATGTGCAATCCTTACAAAAAAGTTTTCCTAATATATTTGAAGGAAATATAAAATCACATTCCCCTTATATTTTAACCCAATTTATATTTTTAAAAGAGTATTTCCATTGAATCCCCCAGTATTTTCTCTACCTAAGACATAATGCTGTACTCTGCAAGAAAGTGTCCAATTAATCTGATAATTTTAATCCCCAAGCCTTTAAAATGAGGCACACAGAAAAAAGAGAATTTGGGGCACAATATGTATAAACCAAAAAATCATGGAGATTTACAAAACCGTAAGTACTTTGGATCTACATTAGTGTAATAATGCGGGTAATGCCCCTGTGGCTCCTGTCTTTCCTCTCGTTATGCAGGCAGTACAAGTTGAAGCGAAAAAGAAGGAGTTTTTAGTTTCACAGCTTGCTTCCCAATACAATTTTATACCGGTGCTGATGGAGTGGATCAAGCTCACTGGGAAACATTGGCGTATAAATTGGTAAGAGAGTTATGGGAGGCAAGCTCAAAGTATGGTCCTCTTGCACCTTATATAGTTACTATTTTAAATCAATTTGCCTCTCGATGGATGACTCCCACATATTGGCAGCAATTAACCCAAAGCTGTTTGTCCGGAGGTGCTAATTTGCTGTGGAAAACCGAGTATGAGGATCAATTTAGTAGTCAAATGGACCAGAATTTAAATTGACCTGCTCGGTCATTCATTATTTTCATGATATGCTCTCTGGGACTGGTATGTATACCCAAATGGCT
>NW_006947740.1:0-380 GCF_000164805.1 Carlito syrichta | reverse complement strand
TGTTCATTATGTCGATATCCTTGCTGGTGAGGTGTGTGCAGTCATCCTCTCTCCCTCTCTCTCTCTCTCTCTCTCTCTCTCTCTTTATTTCTGTCTCTCTCTCTCTCTCTAAGATATAACATTTCCCCCACTACCACCACTGAATAGGATTTGTCCAGCTGCAGATTTGGTTATGCCATCGTGTCATGGTCTGAACGTGTTCCCCAAATCCATGTGCTGAAACTTAATGGCCAATGTGATAGTATTGAGAGGTTGTGTCCTTGGGAGGTGATTAATTCTCAAAGGTGGAGGCTACATGGACAAAATTCGGGCCCTTATAAAAGGAATGCATCCATGTGCTCTTGTTCTTCTACCACATTAAGACCCAAATTTGATACCTT
>NW_006947739.1:0-6383 GCF_000164805.1 Carlito syrichta | reverse complement strand
CCCATGCTTTGGGAGGCTAAGGTGATTGGATTGCCTGAGCCCATGGGTTCGAGACCCACCTGGGCAAATTGGAGAGATCACATCTCTGCAATAAATAAAAAAATCAGCCAGGCATGGTAGCACGTGCTTGTAATTCTGGCTACTTGGAAGGCTGAGGTGGAAGGATCACCACAGCCCAGCTGGTCAAGGCTACAGTGGCCAGGAGTGAGACTCCAACTAAAAAAAAAAAGAAGATAAAAACAAGAGCTCTGTCACAAATGAGGAAAAGTCAAAGGATGCCCTCAGGCAATTCCAAGTCTACCAAAAACAAAACTCATTAGAAATCAGACCTTGGTGCCCAAACAACAGAAGACACAAACGACTGGCCCCAGAACATGACACGGATCAGGTAATAGTTGGTAAGAGTGAACAAGACTCAAGAAAGACAAGATGAAACACTGAAAGAACTTGTAACAGAGATTCTGGCAAGAAAAATTTCATCCAGGAAATAAATAACAAGATGAGAAACATGGAAAGCTGAATTAATCTAGATGAAGAAAGTATTGCAGAACTTGAAGACCAGAATTTGGAATTAATCCGATCTGCAAGAAATATAGAAAAAAGACTCAACAAGAAAGAACAAAGCATAAAAGAGATGTGTGATTATATCAAGAAGCCGAACCTATGTTTAACTGGTATCCCAGAAGAAGAAAGGGTAAATGAGAACAACTTGGAACAAATATTCCAGGAGTTAATCCAAGAAAACATTCCCCATCTCACCAGAGATGTGACCAGCCAAACACAGAGATACAGAGAAACCTCACAAGATATCAAATGAGAAGACCAACCCCTAGACACATAGTAATTCGCCTACACAAAGTAGGCACAAAAGAAAAAATTCTAAAGATAGCAAGAGAGAAAAGTTATACTACCTACTGGGGAAAACTAATCAAAATAGAAGCAGATTTATCGGCAGAAACACTACAAGCAACATGGGACTGGATCCCTATATTCAAAGTCCTCAAACAAAAGCAATTTATACCACGAATTTCCTATACAGCCAAGCTCAGCTTCATTAGTGACGGAGAATTAAAAACCTTCCCAAACATCCAATCCCTAAGAGATGATGCAGCTTCCAGATCAGTTCTGCAGGAAACACTTAAAAAGGTATTAAGCACAGAAGAAAGAAAAAAAAAGAATCATCACACACTTCCCAAGAGAACAGCAGAACACAGAATCAACAGAGAATGTAGAGCAACAAGAAACTTGAAAATACACACATATATTAACCCCAAAGTCAAAAGAAAACAAGCAAGCAAAGAAAAACCTGAATAAGAACCTCATCACAGGGATAGGAAATCACATTCCAATCATCAGCCTGAATGTGAATGGACTAAATGCACCACTGAAAAGACACAGAATGGCAGACTGGCTAAGAAACCATGACCCCATTATTTGCTGCATCCAGGAGACTCATCTCACTACAAGGGATGCACACAGACTGAAAGTTAAAGGATGGAAAACAATTTTCCAGGCAAATGGATGACAAAAGAAGGCAAGAATTGCAATCTTAATATTAGACAAAGCAGCCTTTAAGTTATCAAAAATTTAAAAAGATGCAAAGGACACTACATAATGATAAAAGTTTCAATTCATCAACGAGAAATATCCGTATAAACATATATGCACCCAACACAGGAGAAACAGCATTTATAAAGTAACTACTGAATAAACTATAAAAATATTGACTCAAACACTATTATAGCAGGGTACTTGAACACCCCACTGACAACTCTAGATAGATCATTGAGGCAAAAAATCAACAGGGAGATTCATAACCTAAACCTGACACTTGACCAAATGTACTTAGTAGATACCTACAAATTCTTCCACCTAACAACCACAGAATATACATTCTACTCATCACCACATGGAACATACTTAAAGATCGATCAGATCCTTAGCCAAAAATCAAATTCCATAAGGTTGACATTTTGCCATGCACATTCTTAGACTACAGTGGAATAAAACTAAATATCAAAACCAACATTTCCCCAAAGCCCACAAAGACATGGACAATCACAGCATGATGCTGAACAAT
The DNA here is from genome assembly GCF_000164805.1 of Carlito syrichta. NCBI lineage: Eukaryota > Metazoa > Chordata > Mammalia > Primates > Tarsiidae > Carlito > Carlito syrichta. The sequence continues at coordinate 4,303 of NW_006947739.1, read as the reverse complement.
GACTGGGTCAACACTATAATCAAAGAAGAAATTAAAAGATTCTTGGAAACAAAAGAAAATGAAGAAACATCTTACCAAGCCTCTGGTATATCATGAACCCAGTTTTAAAAGGGGAATTTATATCTCTACAAGCACACAACAAGAAAATGGAAAAGTCACAAGTGGAGAGCCTAACAAATCACCTAAGGGAACTAGAAAGAAAAGACTACCAAAATCCCCAATTTAGCAGAAGAATTCAAATCACATATAGGAGTCCAAATATGGGACACAGAGGATAAAAAATATCATAGAAAACATAAACAAAACAAAAAGCTGGTTCTTTGAAAGAATTAACAAGATCGAAGCGCCCCAAACCAGAATGGCCAAGAAAAATAGAAAAAAAAAACCAAATAAACACAATCAGAAATGAAATATCAAATCACAACGTACCCCTCAAAAATACAAAAGATTATCAGAAATTACTATGAGCACCTATATGAAAACAAACTTGATAACCTAGATGAAATGGAGGACTTTATGACATTACAAAACCTCCCCCATGCTAAATCAAGAAGACATCGAGATACTAAATAGACCAATAAACAGGATTTGATTCTGTCGTACAAAAACTACCTATCCAAAAGAGCCCTGGACCAGGTGGCTTTCCAGCAGAATTCTACAAAATGTACAAAGAAGAGCTGAAACCAATCCCACTGAAAGTATTCAAGGCAATTGAGAAAGAGGGAATTCTCCCCAAATTATTTTATGAAGCTAACATCACACAGATACCCAAACTGGTTAAAGATCCAACAAGGAAAGATAATTAGAGGCTATTATGCCTTATGAACATAGATGCAAAAATCCTCAACAAGATTCTAGCAAATCAAATTCAAAAGCACATCTCAAAAATTATCCACTATGACCAAGAAATCTTCACCCAGGATGCAGGGCTGGTTCAACATTTGCAAGAACATAATGTCATTAAATACATCAACAGTTGTAAAAACAAGGACCACATGATTATCTCAGTTGATGCAGAAAACGCTTTTGATAAAATCCAGCATACCTCCTTAATAAAAACCCTCAATTAACTAGGTATAGAAGGAACATGTCACCAAATAGTAAGCGCCATCTATGACAAATCCATATTTTTCATAGCAATATATTTAGCTAACATATTGCTAAATGGATAGAAATTAGAAACAGTTACCCTGGAAAAAGACAAGAATGCCTACTTACACCCCTCTTGTTCAAAATTGTGTTGGAATTCCTAGCTCGGGCAATTAGACAAGAGAAGAAAATCAGGAGTATCCAAATAGGAAAATAAGTCAAATTATTCTTCTTTGTAGATGATATGATCCTATACCTTGAAATTTCAAGTGAATCTGTCAAAAATCTGCTTGCACTGATAAAGGACTTTGGAAAAGTCTTGGGGGTACAAAATAAATGTGCAAAAGACAGCTGCTTTCCTATACATCAACAACAAACAGGCAGAGACTCAAATAAACATCACAATTCCATTAACAAAGGCACCAAAAAAAAGAAATACCACAGAATCTTCCTTATCAGAAAAGTGAAAGACCTTTACAATGAGAATTACAAAATACTGTTCAAAGAAATCCAAGAAGACACAAACAAATGGAAAAATATTCCATGCTCATGGATAGGAAGAATCACCATTGTTAAGATGTCCATCCTACCAAAGACAATCTACAGATTCAACTCAATACCCATTAATTACCAACATCATTCATCTCTGACCTAGAAATGACAATACAGAAATTCATATGGAAACTTAAACCACCACGAATAAGCTGGGCTCGGTGACTCAGCCTGCAATCCCATGCCTTTGGGAGGCTGAGGTGAGTGGATTGCCTGAGTCCACGGGTTTGAGACCCACCTGGGCAGTGAGACCTCATCTCTACAATAAATCAAAAAATCAGTCGGGCATGGTAGCGCACGCCTGTAATTCCGACTACTCGGAAGGCTGAGGAGGAAGAATCGCCAGAGCCCGGCAGGAAAGGCTGTGGTGGCTGGGAACGGCCACTGCACTCCAGTCTGGGCATCTGAGTGAGACTTCAACTCAAAAAAAAAAAAAAGCCACCACGAATAGCCAAAACAATCCTTAGCAAAAGAAACAAAGCAGGAGGTATCACACTTCCAGATTCCAAACTTTGCTATAAGGCTACAGTAATCAAAACAGCCTGGTATTGGTAGAAGAACAGGAACATAGACCAATTGAACAGGATAGAGATTCCAGAAGCAAAGCCTCAATTCCTCAACCAACTCATCTTTGACAATGCCTCCAATAGCAACCACCGTGGAGAAGAGTACCTATTCAGTAAATGATGTTGAAAAAACGGACTGACCACATAAAGAACAATGAAACAGGACCCCTACCTATCACCATACACAAAAATTTACTCTCAGTGGATAAAAGACCTAAAAGTAAAACCTCATCCTATAAGAATCTTAGAAAGTGCAGGAGACACGGTTATGGAAATTGGAACTGGGAACCAATTTCTTTTCAGAACCCTAAAGTCCAATACCTTAAGAAATAAGATAAACAAGTAGGACGTCATCAAATTAATGAATTTCTGCAAAGCAAAAGAAACCATCAAGAGAACAGGTAGACAGTGCACAGAATGGAAAAAAAATTGCCAATTATATATCTCACAAAGGCCTAACATCTAGGATCTACAAGGAACTCAAACACGCCAAAATAAAAAACAAAACAAAACAAAAAAACAGCCCTTTTAAAAAGTGGGCAAAAGACATGAATAGACACTTCTCAAAATAAGATATATGGGCAGACAACAAGCACATGAAAAAGTGCTCAGCCTCCTTCATCATCAGAGAAATGCAAATGAAAACCACACTAAGATACCACATATCCCCTGTATAAATGGCCATCATTAATTAAACAAACAATGACAGATGTTGGCAAGGATGTGGAGAACAGGAATGCTTCTACACTGCTGGGAGTGCAGACTAGTACAACCTCTTTTGAAGACAGTGTGGTGATTTATTAAAGAAGTAGAATTTGACCTTCCGTATGGCCCAGCAATTCCCCTATGAGTAATATACCTGGAGGAACTCAAATTATTCTATGACAAAGATATTTGTACACGTATGTTTGTTGCAGCTCTCTTCACAATAGCGAAAACATTGAACCAACCATGTTGCCCATTGAAGCTGGACTCAATAAAAAAATTGTGGTATAAATACTCCATGGTATATTATGCAGCCATAAAGAAGGACAAATATATGGATTTTCAGCAACTTGCATGGATTTGGAGTAGATCATACTCAGTGATTTGTCAAAGAAACAAAGAACTGAGTTCCATATCTACTCACTCATAATGTGACCTTGAACAATTATAACGCTATAAGAAAGTTGGGCAGTAGTGGAAAACTGTCAAGGGGGGATGGGATTAGCAGTTCAGGGAAACTGCTAGGGGAGGGAAAGGAATACCTCATCAACTGCTAGAGGAGGGAAAGGAATATCTCATCAACAAGGATACTTGAATGATTAATGCTTGTATACCTCACCCTGATTTGCACCCCACATCTTTATAATAAATTAATTAACTAAAAAAAGAGAAATATTTTATTTCCCAGAATATATGGAAGTAATGGTGTAGTGAGGGGCCTGGATATAATGCCTGTACCACTATGATCAAAAGGGGTTAAGGAAGGAGTTCACTGGGAAATTTCAGTAGTGCTGAGCATGTAGCCCCTGCTTAAATAATGAATGATATAACCTGCCAGATACTGATATTTGCACCCTAGGCTTGGTTGGTTTAATAGTTTGTTCCGAATACATTGTGGCTACTGAGCCAAGGGCTAGTCAATTTGACTGGAGCAGGCACAAACAATCCCCTTCTGAGCTCGTGCAAGGTGCCTTGTGTTCCTCAATTGTAGCAAACCTCTGGGTCATGTGGTTCCCTTCGACTAGGCAAACTGGGCAACCAGGGGCCCAATGTCCATGCTGTTTGCATTTGGGACAGGGTGCTGTTGGTGGCAGAACTTGAGAGTCTTTGGTCCTATGCCCATTTTGAAGACATCAGAAACAACCTGGGAAAGGGGCTGTGTACCCCTTCTGTGATTGACCGTCTGGGTTGGAAGATTATCAGTGGGGTTCTCTTTGCCAAAGCAGAAGATAAAAACTGAAACTCTTCCCACTTATGTTTGTTGTCATGTATTATTTCCTCCTCACGGCTGTTAAAGATTTTAAATGCCATATCCAATAGTTTTAATTGAGGGTTCTTTGGGCCTTTTTCAATTTTTGGACTTTGCAGCTAGTGTCTGGTGCTGACTGGAA
>NW_006947738.1:0-803 GCF_000164805.1 Carlito syrichta | reverse complement strand
TTTAGTATATATGAGCTAGAAATGTTATCACAAACTTATTCAAACTCCAACTGATTATGGTTGATTTGATTCCGGAAAGGCATTTTACTTGATTTCTTTTCATTCATTGCAAGCATTTCCTTTCAGAAAACTCATTAACTGAACCAAAGATAGAAGAATAAGTTGTTCCATGCAATTTAGAATTTCTGTAACTAGATGCAATTTGTGTGTGTGTGTGTGTGTGTGCGCGCGCGCTTTATTCTTAATGAAACCAAATATAATTATGCCTGCTAGAAAAAAAATTTAGGGTAGGCAAATTGAGTATCTTAAGTTTGATTGTCTGCATTTTTATGTAAGGTTATATTTTTCTTCCTAAGTTAAGACACTAATTTTAGAGGTTTACATTTAGGTCAAAAGCTGAGCATTTTAAGTATCCATAACCGAGCAAATCATAGATCCTTAGTCCTAACTTCCAGTGATTTAGTGGTATTTGTCATTTCTGGGTATAAAAATAGGCTTAAAAAATTTTAATATAGGGAAATCATTCTAATGGAACCCCAGCCTCCCTTTTCTTGGTTCTCTTGTTCAGCTCTTTATATATTCCAAGGCCTCTCTATTCATGGTCTGGCTTCCCTTCAAAATCCATTAAGGCCAAGTTATTATCCTCAAATGTGATGGTGATTTATCTGAAAATAGGAACTATTGATTGACAGAATTCATTTTCCTCTTGAGCTCTATTCATTGTGATTGCTGTGTTGAACCAATATATGAGGTTCAAGTTGTTCCTCATGGCTGCTCCCTCTTTCGCACCATCATACCTGACT
>NW_006947737.1:0-8824 GCF_000164805.1 Carlito syrichta | reverse complement strand
CCACATTGCATTAACAAAAATCATAACAGTGAATAGTAAATATTGATGTGTTTCGATTTACTAATCAGAGAAAGGATTAGTCAGTTTTACTCTAATATATTCTAATATGCAAGTCTAATTGGATAGCATACATATTCACTTTCTGGCAAGCTTCTCATCTTATTAAGTCATGTCAAAATAATGATCAATTTCCTCCTCTTCAAGTGTCATTTCAGAGAACACACAGAAGGCACTGCACACAAGAGCACTCCAGTGCAAAACTCCCACCTACTGTGATTTTTTTTTTTGAGTTGGAGTCTCACTCTGTCGCCCAGACTGGAGTGCAGTGGCTGCTGCCGACCACCGCAGCCTCGACCTGCCGGGCTCCAGCGATCCTTCCGCCTCAGCCTTCCGAGTAGCTGGAATTACAGGCATGCACTACCACGCCCGGCTGATTTTTTGATTTATTGTAGAGGTGAGGTCTCGCTGCCCAGGTGGGTCTCAAACCCGCGGGCTCAGGCAATCCACTCACCTCAGCCTCCCAAAGGCGCGGGATTACAGGCTGAGCCACCGAGTCCGGCTGTGATCTTTTTTTAAAGTGCTGTGTAGTAACCTTTAGAGTTTATTCCTGGGGATTTCTTTTGATTTGCACTCTTGCTTCTGCCATACTCTGGCACGTGAAAGCCCCATGGACCTCCAGACTGACTTTCGCTACTACTGCTACTACTTCCTGATTCTGTTTCCTCCTCACTTTCCATACCTTCCACTGAAATTGATTCTGCACTGCCCACCTCAGGAACATTTTGACCTTCAAGGTCTGTAGATTCTTCCATAGGAGCCAGTTCACTTTCTTCTTCTTCTGGATGTTCTTCTTCTTCCACCTTAGGTTCTCCTTGTTCTTCAGGTGGCTTCTCTTTTCTGCCTTTGACTTCCTTGACCTCCTCAACAACGAGCCTTCTTCTTGCAAGTACAATATTTTTCCTTGCTTTTTCTTCTTCTGACTCTGTGGATTCAGATTCTTCAGATTCAGGAGTAGAATTTTCCCCCTCCTCCTCAGAGGGAGTCTGACTCCGATTCCTCTTCTGTAATTTCAGACTCACTGAACTCAGATTCTTCTTCGCTGTATTCACTGTAGTCACTTGAGGATTCCTCCTCTGATTCTACAGTACTTTCTATAGCTTCATCCTGCTCCAGAGTTAGTTTCAAATAATCTTTATCTTCTTCCTCAAGATGTCTCTGCGACTCTTCACCCTCAAGGTCAGTGACACCTCTTTTCTCAACTAATCCTTTAACTTTCTTAAAAATCATAGGAAATAATCTGGCTCTCTTCCATGTTGTGTATGTAGGCTCAGTTGCTGGTGGTTTTTCAATAGTTACAACTACTTCTTCCTCCTCACTAGGCTCTCTAATTTCAACTTTTGGTTTTTTAATTTTGACTTTTCCTGAAAATTGTAAAAAATGTAATTAAGGTGTCAGCTTTGGGATAGCTATGATATGACCTTGCCCCACTTAAGTTAAGTAGGAGTAAATCTGCAGGGTGATAGCTTCAAGTTATATAACTGATTTGAGAAAACAATTAAAAAATTATCTACTGCATATAGACAGAAGGTACTTAAGAGAAAGTAGAGTATTTTATTTTTGCTTGAACTTTATTATACCAATATCTAATAATTTCCATTCTTTTGTTATTCAAAGTTTATTTTGCATTTTAGATCAAAGAAAAAAAATAGTCATTGCCTCTTCCCTCTCCTATGCCTTGACTTTTAATAGCATTATGTATTTCCTTTAACTATAGTTGAAAAATTGTAAATGATCTAGGAAATATGATTGTTTATCATACTTTATATACAAAATTTGACTATTTTATTACATTTTCACAATTTAAAGCTACAGTGACATTCACTTGTTATTGTTGTAGTTGAATATATTTGCCAAATAAATATTGCAAGCTAAGTACAAGAGTTTGATAGAAATAGCTCATGCTAATTTATTTGTTTGTTTGAGGTTATTTTTGGTTTTTAGAGATGAGGTCTCGCTATGTTGTCCAGGCTGGTCTTGAACTTCTGGGCTCCCGCAATCTTCTCTCCTTGGCCTACCAAAGTGCTGGGATTACAGTCATGAGCCACCATGCCTAGCTAACTCATACTAATTTAAACATAAATTACACAATGTCTTCAAAACCTTAGTGAAAATATTTCATTTTTCTCTAATAATTGAACAATGGAGGCTGTATTTTTTCATGATTTTTAGTTCTGCTAAATAATTTAGCATCAAAAAAGTAACCATTGTTTTGCAGAATTTAAAAAATGTATTTGATTATAATATTATCTTTACAGAGTAACATGAGAAATTTAGAAAACATAAATTTTACTGTAGTTTTTTTCCAAATGTTAAAAATTCTGTGGAAGAAAATAAACTAAACTAGTCAAAATTAATTTTCCTCCACAGTCAAGGCAAAAAGATGGTCTGTATTATTAAACGACTATAGAAAACAAGTACTAAATGAATAGACTTTCTGAAAGTTGAAGTGTTCTATAGCCTGCTAGGCATATAGGGCTAAAAAACACTGTTCTTGCAATATTACCTCACATAATAAAATTATAGTAATTACCTCTTCCTCCTCATATTCTTCCTCAGCTTCACCAACCACTTCACCATATTCCTCCCACCCAACTGGTGGTAACAATCGACGGCGACTTCCGTATTGAGGCATTTCATACCTGTAATATAAACTTACAACTTTAAACATCTTGTCATGTGATCTGTGTAGAATCTACCATGAATGACCTCCTTTTTCTTCTTTTTCTCCACCATTCAGTCAACAGAAATTTGTACAACACCTACTAGACTCCTTGTAAATTAGTTACAGAACTATAGAGTAAGTACTACTACCTGATGACCAATGATTTTTGCCATAATGGTATACTGGAATAACAATAAAGAGAGTTGAGTTATTTCAGATATAAGTTTTGGGGAAAAGATAGAATGAAGAAAATGGCATATTGCTTCTCAATCAGCTGAAGAAGCTAGGACACAAAATAGTTCTTTTTTTAAGTAAATAGCTCATTTAGAACATAAAGTCTATGTCTCTACATTAAAATTTTGCTTCAAACATGGTCTGTGATAGTCACTACATTTTTCTCTTGTATATTTTGAAAGTGGTTAATTTGTACGTGTATAAATGACTTTTGAAATGCTTGTTTCTGCTTTCTGAAGTATGTTTTCTGTTTCTTAACTGCACTTAGGCAAAACTTTAGGCTGACTGATTGGATAAAACATTAAACATCTCATATGAAAGAAATGATGAATTCAGGAATCGAGCAAAAATGTTTGACTTACATTTCTTGTTTAAATGGTCTTGAATAATTTTACCACATTTCTAGAATTGTAATCAATGTCAATATAAAACATCAATATAGAAAAAAGTATTAGAACTTGATAAAAATTAAAGCTAGATGTATCATTCATTTTCAGATATTAAACTAATGAAATGACATTTAACAACAAATGTTAGCAATGATAATCCAACAACTCCCTATTATTAATAAATTATTACAGTAAGATTTTGAATAAAAATCTGAAGATGTACCCATGCTCATAACTGTAATAATCTTGTCCATATTCCTGGCCAGGATCAATTCAAGATTCCATGGATAATTCCTATTATTAGAAAAAATAAACTGCATTTGAAAACAAATTCTTAACACACTTCAACTTAAAATCAGATTTTGACACCTAGAATTTGAAGCACTCTTGAGAAAATAACTTTAATCAAAAGTGTTAGTTAGAGTACTTAAAATAACAAATTACAAGTGGTGTAAATATTTATACAAAATAAGTCCATGTTTTCTGGTCTGAGGGGGGAAAAGTAACTTTTTCTAATGGTAAAACTATTAAATTGCAGGTGAACATTTTCAGTTGTTTCTGGATATCTTTTAAAATTATCAATAGACAGTTAATACTTTAATCCATGTTAACTTATATTCATTAGTAAATGACTTTATCTTTGAGAAAAATTATAACATTATCTTCAGCATATTTCTGTCTTCTCACTGACAGTTGTCTTGTACACAGTGTTCTTCCATTCTTTAAAACTGTTCCAAAAAAATCATCTGACAAAAATTTTATACATTTAAAAGATTTACATTAATGTGTGATATTTCCAAAATATGAATACATTTTAAAAACATATTGTTAATTCTAAATGTAAGACTTTTCAGAGAGAAAAAAACAAAAAGAACGTCTGTTAGAGGCCCTTTCAAGTTTCCAGTTCTAAACTCTAAAAAAATACCGATTTTTATTAAAATTATGGGTAACCAAACTATTTATTATGATTCCTGAGGGAGAATAATGCTCAGTTCTTGCTAGCTACAAAATATATCTATCACCAATTATTTTAAAAATATAAGAAAGATAAAAGGGGTGGTTATAGGAGCTCAAGAAATTCAGTAAGTAAGATAGTCCTTGATTAAATCAGCCACTGTGATGTTCTGAGTTAAGAGGAATATGAACTCTTTCAGAAAGAGGTTTCCCTGAGACATACATGTTAAAGAGTTTTCAATAACTATTACATACAATGTCCTTACATTCCTCTTTTAAATTTTATTTTAGCATGTTAAGCAGATTAAATGTCAAAAGGGTAACCAAACTATTTTGCAATGAATCAAGAAAAAGCCATAGGTTCCCACAGAAAAATGGATTGGTATTTATTTCTAAGATCATCTATTATTTATAAGAATTAATTTTGTTGTTCCCTGTATAGTAATGAGTCTGGAGGAAAAAAATGTCCTCTTCTGAGGGCACAAATGTATCACTTAAAAAATGAGACATTTACAGCCCACATCATAGATATGAACAATGGTCCCTGTTGTGCTTGGTTTGGGCAATATTGATTTTTAAAATTAAACTAGATGTCAACAATTTTAATCAGAAATACCACCCAAAGTATGGATTTTGGTTTCTCTTGAAAAATAAAACGATGGCAATACAGAATCATAATTTTACATCTGTTGTTGTTGTTGATGTTTCTGTTGTTGTTTTGAGTCATAGTCTCACTCTGTCACCCAGGCTAGAGTGCAGTCACATGCTCATGGCTATTGCAGCCTCACCTTTCTGCTCTCAGGTGATCCTTCCACCAGTCTTCCAAGTAGCTGGAACTGCAGGAATGTGCTACCAAACCCATCTATCTATCTATCTATCTATCTATCTATCTATCTATCTATCTATCTCATCCATCCATCCATCGTTGTAGAGAAGAGGTCTTGCCAAGTTTCCCAGGCTAATCTTTAACCCCTGAGCTCAAGTAGTCCTCTCACTTCCACCTCCCAAAGTGCATATTTTAACATGTCTTTACAACTGAGAATCTGGATGGTTGGATACTCCTTGCAACAAGTACGTTTGCTCCTGGTTACAGCAGTATCCCTAACCACACTGTTCTTCATCCACACCCACAGTCACCATGGAGTATGTCATTTGCTATTATTTGTCATCTAATAAACTCCATTCATTTACATTACTTCCCCAAATCCCATAGTTATTGAAGTTTGTAATACCCCTAGTATACTAATATACTACCTGATGACTTTGCAGTTTACAAATATTTTACTAACCTATTGTAGAGAAATCCAATTTTGATGTTAAAACTAGTATACCTTGTTCACCAGAATGACTAAAATACAAACGTACATAAATAGATTAGTAATAACACATATTGGCAGAGATAAGGAACAACTCAAACTCTGATACATTTCTGGAGAGATTATGAATTGAAAAAAAATCCCTTCAGAAATGTTTGTCAATAGTATTGCATTAAAATATATGCATACCGGTTTTTAACATGAGTTCAATTTATACTTATTTGCCCATCAAAAATATGTACATTTATGAATGGAACACATGATCCACAACAGCCAAAAAGTGGAACCAATGCAAAAGTCTATGAGAGAAACACACTACTACATAACACACCAGCAAAGATGAATCTCCCAAGCAGATTATGAGCAAAAAAGATTAGATACAAATAAAACATACTATATGATTACACTTATACAAACTTCAAAAATAGACTAACTAATGAATGTGTTAAATCCATATGAGTGGTTAGGGGAAAGAGAACTAATATCTGATTGACACAGGAGGGGCTTCTGAAGAGCTAGTAATGTGCATTCTGCAAAAATTCATCTATCTGTACAGCATGATTTCCACATTTTTATGGATGTAGATTTCATCTTGACAAAAAAAATTATCACAGAAAAGGTTGAGGTGGAGGAAGGAAATGAGGTTAAGAAACATGAGGATAGAACTTGAGATTACGTAAAAAGTCCCCGATTTAAGTTATTCAAAATAACGACTTTGGAAAAACAATATGTTTCATATTGATGACCTTAGACTTTTGAAGCAACTAAAACTCAATATAATGATAGTTTTAAATGAAAAATTAGATCTCATAGCTAATATTTTAAATGGCTTGACCATTGCATGTTCAATCTAATACATGCAGAAACTGAGAAAATAACTTAAGATGATTTTGAAGTAGAATTTTCACAACATTTGGTAATGATAAAGAATACAAAACAATTTTTTTGGCAAATATTCATGAAGAAATAATGCCTCTGAGTGGATTTCAGATTTTAGAAGTTAGAACCAAAGAATTTCCTTTAGAGACAGTTTTTTTATTATGATTCCTGAGGGAGAATAATGCTCAGTTCTTGCTAGCTACAAAATATATCTATCACCAATTATTTTAAAAATATAAGAAAGATAAAAGGGGTGGTTATAGGAGCTCAAGAAATTCAGTAAGTAAGATAGTCCTTGATTAAATCAGCCACTGTGATGTTCTGAGTTAAGAGGAATATGAACAGAAGATAACAATTTGAAGGTACCTTTTAGGTGCTTAGTCTACCCATGAATGATGAGGAGGGCATCATCCCTACAAAATAAAATGTAATCCTAGCACTTTGGGAGGCCAAGGCGAGAGGATTGCCTGAGCCTGGGGTTTTGTTAAGAACAGCCTGAGCAACTTGGTGACACCTCTGCTCTACAATAAATCACAAAAAAATTAGCCAGGTGAGGTGACGTGTGCCTGTAGTTACAGCTACTTAGAAGGCTGAATTGGAAGGATCACCTGAACACAGATGGTCAAGGCTGAGGTAGCCGTGAGCATGCCACTGTACTTCAGCGTGGGCAAGAGTGAGACCCAACTCAAAAAAAAAAATGTAGGTAGGACTTGATAACAAATAAGACTTCTAAGGAGTCAACCTAAATAGTTGATGTTATGCTGGCTTGTTTTGCAACTCCACATAGTCCCTGTTAACATTCCCTTAGTTGTTCAAACTGAGATTTTAGAAAATCATGTAAAGTAGCATAGTAAAAGGCAATTATATGGTAGATCAAACATATAATGTTATTTTTAAAATTTACTTTTGCTTATCACACAAAGAAGACAAAGTATTAACTTAGTATCTTATTATTACAAACATTTATACAGATGCAAACAAAAACGATAGTAACTAACATTTACTGAATTTCTTCCTGCCATATTCTAGTCTGAGTTAGGAAATTATCTTTTATATATCACTGCTAATATTTTTTAGACAATGAAATTGATGTTCAGGAGGATGCATAAGTTGACTGAGGTCATGAATCCAATAATTGACATTTGATTTTTAACTCTGAATTTTCTAATTCAGTTATTTATGAAGCCCCCTTCATGGAAATTTTTGATACTAAAAATCTGATAAAAGTTGAATATTTCTGCCACTTGACCTCCAGATTATGGGGAATAAATTCAAACCCAAAAATGTCTCTCTTTAGCAAAGTGAAGATTCTGTGCTTAAGGAAAATGAATAAAAATTTCATAAGTGTAGTTTTAAAACTTTCTCATTTTTATTTTTTTAACTTTTGATAGTATAGAAACATAATAAATGAATAAAAATATATGCATTTATAACTCTGAATTTATCATATAACTCAATATCTTTTTCACATTGAGGAAGAAAACATCTTAGACAATTTGAAATAAACGTGTCTCAAGGTAGTATTTTGAATCACATGAAGTGATATTTCAGTACAGATGTCAGCATTTTTTCTTTTTTTTTTTTTTTTGAGTTGGAGTCTCACTCTGTCGCCCAGACTGGAGTGCAGTGGCCGTTCCCAGCCACCGCAGCCTCAACCTGCTGGGCTCCGGCGATCCTTCCGCCTCAGACTTCCGAGTAGCCGGAATTACAGGCATGTGCTACCACGCCCGGATAATTTTTTGATTTATTGTAGAGATGAGGTCTCCCTGCCCAGGTGGGTCTCGAACCCGCGGGCTCAGGCAATCCGCTCACCTCAGCCTCCCAAAGGCACGGGATTACAGGCTGAGCCACCGAGCCCGGCTAGCATTTTTTCTTTTAACTTTGCACAATCTAAATCTGACCCAGAAATGGATCTGATGAATTCAGATTCACAAAGACGAGTAACATCATTCAATTATGGCTTTTTTTAAAGAAAGACCTTATTTGTCTATTTCCTGGACAATGAAGCTAAAAATTTGGAATTTGAGCCACCAGCAAGTTGTGGAGAGATGATATGTTGGTTTCCTTTTTTGAAAAAATTATTTTAATTTGAAAGCAACTTTTATCTCTCTTATACAATTATTCCATGTTGGTAGACACCCACTGTGCTATGTGTCAGATGGATTTTAGAGTCACATAAAAATATTGTGAAGACTCAGTGAGGATGAATAGAAAATGAAAATTGATACCTCTGATTTAAGAAGAGAAGACCTCAGCAGTTGTTGTTGCTGCCAAAGGAAGTTAAAATAGAAAAAGATTTAAAAAATAATTCAGTTGAAAAAGATAGATTA
>NW_006947736.1:0-840 GCF_000164805.1 Carlito syrichta | reverse complement strand
AAAGTATCAGTAGATAAAGGAGGAGCAGAGGGCTCGACCTCTTCTGTAGGCAGGCTAGAAGGCTCAAAAAACTCGGTCGCAGAGGCTCGAGTGGCCACAAATATCTTATCATAGTGATGCCGAGCAGCAGTCTCAACCTGCTTCTGTTGAAAATCTTCAGGAAGGTGTCCCCACCTGATCATCACGGGCACATAAAGCAGGAACTGAGGGGGGACACTGCAATGAAAGAAGAATCTACTCAGCTCTGTGAAACTCATGAGAGGGGTCTAAGCTAACCCTTACCAGATTCCACAGAGAAAAGGCATCTACTGACATAGCTTCAGGACCATGAGCTTGATAATGATCCTTCAAACGATTGCCCACCTTTTCCCTAGTATTCAGGCTAACCGTCCCAGCTCAGGAAGTCAAGGACATACTTCCTGTATAAACTGCAAAATTCTATCTAATTGTCTATCTGTAACCTTAGTTCCTCTAGCTTTCAGCATAGATTTTAACATCTGCAAAAGAGAGTGCGTTCCTTAGAATGTAAAGGTCCTATGTTTTACTCCCAATGATTAATCCTATTACTTAGTTACTTACTCAATGAATCACAGTGCTGCACAAGAAAAGCTGGCCTCCTCGAGGGTTCCTCTCCAGCCAATGCCGACCCCAGTACTCAGGTGCCTGTTTGGGTGCCACTTGTAGAGGTCCAGCCTCCGTAGAGCAGAGCCTGAGGTGGTGGGAGGGAATGAGAAAAGAAAGACCAAGAAGAACGAGATTGGAAGGTCTCTCACCTCAATAGGCAAGAGCAAGTTTATTCTCACAGCGTGTTTTTTATATAGGACAAAACTACATAAACAA
>NW_006947735.1:0-5411 GCF_000164805.1 Carlito syrichta | reverse complement strand
CCTGAACTGGAATTAATTGCTCTTTAGAAGCAGAAAGAGTTCCTTTTTTTCACTCTAATGTAAATATAGCAAAGGGTTTTTTTAAATACTATGGAAAAATAATGTGGTTCTGAACTTTCTTTTTCTGATTTTTGCTATTAAGGGGTTGGAGCCAGAGATGGGTAACTTACTTGATTATAGCACAAAGAATGATCTCATTTAGACTTTTAAGGAATCCTGATAAAACATTACCAAAACACTGGTTTTGGTTCAAGACTATTCAAACAACAAATTAAGAGTGATAATTAAAGAATAGTTTGGCAGAGTTAGATAACCATTTTCATCTTGCTTATAAACAATTGCCCACACACTTCCTTTGTCATACATTGGATATAAAAAAGTTATCTTAGCACCAGCCACAGGCACCCTGCAGTCCTTCTCCTTCACTGGAGTTGATACAGACTGAGAAGCAGCTTTGCTAGGGATGCTGTGCCATGGGGTGGGGTCTTGGAACCTTCATTTTCTCATGTAAAAACAGGATTAAAGGTACCTGCCTCAGAGAACAGCTTCATGGAATAGTTTATATAAGGTAGAGTCAGCAGTGAATAAGTGATGCCGTTGCTCTTAATAATCTGTTCTGGTGTAGTTTGTGGAGTCAAAATCATGCATATGTCCTCTCTGCTGTCCATTCGCCATTCTATTTTACGCTCTTAACTGGACCTTGGCACTTCTTTGCTTCAGGGCTTTGCAGAGTTGAAAGCAGAAGCTGCTGGAAGTCAACGCTTTTCTGGTCTTTGATTTGAGCATAAGCTCATTAAGGAGATTAGGTGCAGCCCCAGGGTCAGTATGAAAGGAATGAACATTTTGAAGGAAAAGTCTGTGTGGGGGAGGGAGGGAAATGGACACTGGCCTTTGGACTGATGGAATCTGCCAGAAGGGCCTGGAGACAGTGACCACCTGATGTGCCGCAGCATCTCGGTGGCACCCATGGCTGCGGCCAGGCTGGTGTCCCAGGACTCTGGAGCAGCCAGAGTCAAGGTGCACCAGTGCCGACTAGGAAGGAAGGGCTGTCCCACCACTGGGACGCACATTTCTAACACTCCATATGGGCACCACCTAAAAAACGTCTGCTGACACTTCCTGCATGTTTAGACACTGCTCTAAGTGAACATGTGCGTGTCACACTCCTTCTATGACATGCTACTATCGCCCCATTTGTAAAGGAGGCAGAGACGTACAATAACTTATCCCAGTTTTTACCCAATGGGTAGGCAGTCACGCCTGACGCGGACTCAGGCAATCTGGTTTCAGAGCGCACAGTCTTCTGTGTGGTGCTGCATGCTTCCCTTGCTGCTAAATGACTTGTTCCAAGACCAGAGACTTCTGTGTTTCAAAAGCCAGGACAAAGGACAGGAGCCATGTAGAGCAGCTGTCTTCAGGGCAGATTCTCAAGCAGGCTGATGAGGAGTCAGGGCCTATTAGTCGCAGCAACTGACACCAGGGTCGCAGAGGGCAGGCTTGGACAAAGGGTTTCCTCCAAAGGAGGCAATGGCAGTGCACCGGAGAGCTCAGCAACATGCACATGCTATGGATCAGGTCACTGCCCACAGGAAGCCAGTCAGGCAGAGAACAGGGAAGCCTGGGTTCCCTACATTAAAGAGAAGGGCTGAAGAGCCCATGGGCTGGTGTGGGAGCAGCAGGCCCAGGCAAAACCTCACGATCCTGCTCAGGAGGAGATGCCAGTGGCCCCTCCTGTTCCCTCCTCCTAGATTCCCTCACAGTCTTCATGGCTCAGGTTATTTGCCTGAGAGTATTGCTAAGATAAGCTGCATTGGGAGTGGTAACGGTTGGGGATGGGGCAGAGAGGTAACCCAGGACTCCTGAACACTTTGGGGGAAGGATGGGCTTAAGTGGGGCACCAAGATGGGAGGTGAGGCAACTGAAAGTCAGGGAACCTGGGGAGACTACTTGGAGGCCCGTAGATGCAGAGGCCTAGAGAACATCTCAAAAATTTGTCCAGGAAAGAGGAACAAAGGGAATTTCCTCCTCATCTCAGGCTCCAAAGACTCCAAGACCCAGTTCCTGAAGACTGTTCTGAGATTAGCACATGGTATTGGATTTTAGAGGGTTTTGTAAGCTGGTTTGGGACCCAAACAAACAGCAATTTTTTTTCCCTATGGGAAAATCCATTCCTAGTTCCAAACTGCCAACTTCTAAATGGGCTTCTGGAGCACAGTTTATTTCGATGTCAGGGACTGCCTGTACACATGTTGTCTCCTTCCAAATGACTTATCCTGGGTTTAAAAGCTAGAAATTCACTCACATGTTGCATATTCCAGATCTTCTCCCATGCGGGCCTGTATGTCACAAGCTCCCATGAAGCTACATTGAAACAGAAAGGGCTGAGCTACCAACCAAAACCAAGTCTTCAATTTATTCTATCCTCTCCTTTCTTCAGTTTTTCACAACTTCCCAAAATCTAGACAAGCAAATGCCAGCTCTTCCATTTGCATTTGATGTTTTACGAGCATCAAGTTCAGGCATACTTCAGGCCTTCCCAACACACCTGTAACTTTTAGACGTGGTTTTCTGCCTTCTCCGCCTTGGTATTGCCTGCAGCCTTGGGTCAGCTGCGAGGGAAGGAAGGGAGATGCGGGGCAGTCGATGATGCTGATGATGTCAAATCATCAGGAGGAACTGTCGATGGAGCTCCAGGCAGCCCATCCACAGACCACGGGGCAGCAGCCACATTGCCGTGGTCTCTGGAGACATACGGTTAATGTCTTTAACTATCTCACCCTTTAAAGCTTTTAAGCACAGAATATGTGCTTTTCATAAGGCAACACTCCATGGGGGTATAGATAGAGCAATTCCAACTACAGAAAGAGAGCAACTTCAGTCCTTTCCAAGACTCTGCAGTTTCTCTGGGTGAATTCCTAGGTCTGGGGCGAATCAAAATGTCATTTGCCTACATAAATAAAAAGCCAGAGGTCTGGCAATTTCTCATGAATAATTGAATGAAATTGCCTGGGTTCCTGGGATAGTTCAAGATACTATCAATATAGACAAAAGTTTTGTCTACCAATAGACAAAAATAAACTTTCTCCTCCTTTTACACAGAAAACAGTGGCAGCAAATTCAAGATTGATAATAGATCTATTCTTTCTAATGATAAGCAGGTGAATATATGAATGGAAAGTTTTTTTCTCTGTCCTTCTAAGATGAAGGAAGTTTATACCATTATTAGAATTCAAAGTCATTGTAGACAACTCCTGACTGTGTCTAGCACCCCTTTTCCTTCTCCATCAGTGGCTTCTTAATTTTCCTCTGTGACTAGTTCTTACTCTATACTTATGGAGTTGGGGTGGACTTGACTCCACTGTCTGGCTCTAAGGGTGGTCTTGTGACCCAGTTCTAGCCTGCTAGTTCAGGTCATGAAGGCAGGTTCAGAAGTAGACATGCGACCCAGGCTGAGCTGACCAACCCACCTAATACATGTTCTTGGATTTTCTTCCTGAATGCACTCAGAGTGAGATCACCTCTTCCCAAAGAGCTGTTGTGTTGGAGCTGTTGATGGCTGCTGTCCCCTGACTGGGGCCCTGGAGAGTGGGGCCTGCAGGAGAGCGGCAAACCTGAGTGGAGAAGGAGACTCCTGATGTCCTGTCCGGAGGGCTGGGCCCAGCGCTCTGGAAGCCAGTGTGTGCCTGTGGACTTCTTTTAGGGACACCAGCAACATTTCCTTTTTGGATTGGGCCACTGTGATTTGGTTTCTGCTCTTTGCAATATAAGAGCCATTGACGAACCTGGAATTGTTCATCAAGGTACTTTGTTCATATTAGATGCCTTTAAGAGGCTCACAAGGAAAATACACACAAATCTCAATTCTGGTATTGGACAACTGACAGCAGGAGTTCATCCTCTTACCTCCTGGTGTTTAGGAAATAACCTCCTGATGACTTTTATGCTTGCTTGGCGATCGCACATTCCACCTTAAATCCCTTTCTTAAGATGCTTAGCATGATCTTGGCATCGTGCTTTCCCTCTTCACTGAGTGCAGAATTCACCAGATTTGTCTTTCATTGTCCATGTCAGCTGCCAATCATGTTTCTTCAAGTTGGCTCCTAGATCATTTTTAGAGCAGGAATGTCTGCGTTTATTCACCCAGCCACCTCGTTGCTCCAACCATGACTGATCTGGGCCAATTCCCCTTGCCAGAGAGAGGCAGCAGCATGTTTTCATGGCTGTGGAGACTAGCTAGCTTAAGATGTTTTAACTCTCACTTTTTTCCACATATAAACAAGCTTGTTCTCCTTTCCTATCCATGTGTCTATACACCTCTTTTTATAAATAAACATTCTTCTAATGTAGCCAAATATTTTTTTTAAATGGGAGGATGATGACCTATGCTGTGTAGCTCTTGAAAAAGACAACAATAAAGGTACTAATATTTTTAGAAAATTCCAGAGCCATCCCACTTGTGAAATTACTTACAGGATATTCCCACTTCTGTTAAGTAAGCAGATAATCTTTATCTGCTAATAGAAAAAGCAGCCCATTGCCCGAGAACTGTGACAGTCTTAACAAGTTTTACAAAAAATAAAATACCCACCGATAACAGGTATCATGTTTTCTTTTGGCAAATATTAGCACTTCACAGCTAGCATGTCTTGCTTACTTAATTGGACCTGGAAAACTCACCAGGTCATTCACTTGCAGATGCTGACATTTCCCCAACTTGCTCTTTACAGCTTTCCAAGCTCAAAGGGGAAAGTAGCTACAAAATAGGCCAACCAGAAGGCTTGTGGGTCTCGGGCCCATAAGTACAACTTTGCAATCTGAGTGTATTCATTTCATCTAAAACAAAGTGAACAACCCAGGAGCTCCTTTGGAAAAGAAAAAAAAAGCCACCAAATTTGAGAGAAAAAGAAGAAAACATGTCCACGGAGGCAACACCTCAATGTCTCGAGAGCATTTTCTGCACCCTGTTTCCCACTGCTGAGGCACGAGCAGACTCCTTGCTCTCTCAGGTTCATCCAGACGTCAGTAGTACCTCCCTACCCCTTTCTACCTGACAGCACTGGTTACATGTTAGCGTTCTGTCTTGGTGGGCCTTAGGTATCTGTGTTCCTGGCTAGATCCCAAGTTCCTCCAAGGTAGAAACAGTGTCATATTCTTATTACCAGCCCTTGATTTAACTAAGATTCAGCAAATATTTATTAAAATTGAATAGGAGAAGGAGGCAGAGAGGGGTACAGAGAGGGGCAGGCAGAGGGGAGAAGAGGGGAAAGCAGGGAGTAGCAGAGATGGGGGAGGGAGAGGGAGGCATGAAAGCAAGTGAAAACCCAAGGGTGTGGGGAGGGAAGTCTCAGGCTGGCAGGTGCAGTATAGACAAAAAGGCCTGGAAGATCTGGAAAGAACAGGGCAAGCCCCGG
>NW_006947734.1:0-8147 GCF_000164805.1 Carlito syrichta | reverse complement strand
CCTCCCAACTCCCCAGGATTACAGGTTAAGCCACCGAGCCCAACAAAAAGAAGACTTTTGCATGCAGCGTTTTGAAACTGAAGAGTCCTTCCTGCACCAGCACCTGGTCATGAATGGTGACTTTTGCATTGACTCTGTTTATAATAATGAATTCATTTTATGCCGTGCTCGGTGGGTCAGCCTGTAATCCCAGCACTTTGGGAGGCTGAGGTGAGTGGATTGCCTGAGCCCACGGGTTCGAGACCCGCCTGGGCAACTTGGCGAGACCTCATCTCCACAATAAGCCAAAAATTAGCCGGGCATGGTAGTGCATGCCTGTAGTTCCAGCTACTTGGAAGGCTGAGGTGGAAGGATCGCCAGAGTCCAGCAGGTCGAGGCTGCAGTGGCTGGGAGTGGCCACTCCATTCCAGTCTGGGCGACTGAGGGAGACTCCAACTGAAAAAATAAATAAATAAATAAACGAATAAATAAATGAATAAATAAATAAAAAATAAAGTGTAGCCACATTTTAAAAAAGTAATTGAAACAAGTAAAATTAGTTGTAATAATTGACTTAATTCAATGTATAAAAATACTTTCGTCTTAATGTGGAATTAAGAAAGAGTGTTAATGAAGTTTGTTTTGGGAACTATACATTTGAAAATCCCAGAAAACCTACGTGATTATCTTGATAGGCCCAGAAAAAAAAAATTGTTGTACAATTTTGGACTAAAGGCAAAAAAATCTACATGAAAATCGCTCTGTAATTTAAGCTTTCAATATAACTTATTTTAGACCAGATTATTCCAAACTCCATGGGCCCACATAGCCCAAGGCTGCCACACTGACATGCAACTGGGAGGTCTCTGACTTCCCTGAACTCAGAGAGCTGAAGGGCCTGAACAATTCTTTTTTTTTTTTTTTACAGAGGTAAATACCCCCTTCCTACCAGAATTGATTCTCAGGCTCAAGGGTTAAAAATGATGCCTGTCCACATGTAGAACACTGCCTCACATCTGCTTCTTTCTGGGGACTCACTCACCTTCCAGAAATCAGACAGTGTACCCAGTGTACAAAACAGACCTAAGGCGGTCCATTTTCAAGACTAAGTAGATATTTCTGAGTGGAGAATTACTACCAGCCAAAATTCCCTAATGACTTGAAGAGGTGACATGTCCGTGTATCTTGGAGGTCTCTAAGCAAGCAGGATTTCAGGAGAGGGATCAACCAGTCAGAAAACATTAATTAGACAGTCACCCTCCCACCCCCATCAGCACAGCCCACCAAGGAGCTCTGCAAAACCAGATTCTGAACAATGCTACACAAGCTCACCAAAAGGGAAGGGATATGACACCTTATGGAATCTGGCACCTAATAAAGGAAATAAAATAGCATAAATGATGTTCCATAAGATTGTAACCCCATGTACTCAGTCAATGAAGAAATGGGCCAGGGACTTGTGCACTTGGGAATAAATTGCTTCCTGTAACCATTCCCAGTGTGCCTGGCGGCCAGACACCTGAACTTGCAAGACTGCAATTAAAGTCTCACTTCTGCCGAGTTCAGTGTCTCAGTCTGTAATCTCAGCACTTTGGGAGGCCTAGGGAGTGGATTGCCTGAGCCTGCGGGCTTCGAGACCAGCCCGGGCAACTTGGTGAGACCTAGTCTCTACAATAAATTAAAAAGTAGGTGGGTATGGTAGCCTGTGCCTGTAGGTCTGGCAACTTGGAAGACTGAGGCCAAAGGATGACCAGGGCCCAGCAGGTTGACACTGTGGTAGGCATGAGTGTGCCACTGCAAACAGCCTGGGTAATAGAGTGAGACTCCAACTTAAAAAAATGTCTTGTCTGGGTACAGTGGCTCACACCTATAATCCCAGCAATTTGGGAGGCCAAGTGAGAGGATTGCCTGATCCCACAGGCTTAAAACCAGCCATGGCAACTTTATGAGACCTCATGTTTACAATAAATCCACAAATTAACTGGGCGTGATGGCACAGGCTTTTAGTTCCAGCTATGTGGAAGGCTGAGGCAGAAGGATCACCTGAGCCCAGCAGGCCAATCCTCAGTGGCTGAGAATGTGCCACTGCACTCCAGCCTGGGTGATGGAGTGAGACTTCAACTCAAAAAAAAAAAAAAGTCTTGCTTCTGCAGTACTCATGTTTCTTTGTGCATCCTTGGTTTTAGACGTGAGAATTTGCTTCCCACATGTTGGGGGCTCATCCAGGAAACTCGCTGTCTGGGGAGGGAGACTCCAACAGAGGGGGAGGTGTGTCCCACCGAATTTCAGCTGACCTGCTCTGCTTGGGTGTCTTGCCTGGTGATAGGACTGCAGATACCCCCAAAACTATTGTTCCAGAGACAGTGGAAGTGACACAGGAAGAAAAAACAGGCACTGTGCCAACCAAGCAACCTCATGCATAAGCCAAGACAGAAAAAATTGGATTACAAGTACTGACTTGAGTTCAGAAAGAAAAAATAAAACCTGATTATGCATGTCCTTAAGAAGACCCCATCCTGACGGGAAGAAATAGAGTATGCCCTTGGTTGGTTACCAGCATTGAAACCTACATTCCCTCTAAGGGAAGAAATATGGGGTCTAAGGAAAGGTACTGGGACATTCTTGCATGCCCGCCCCCTCCATTACACAAAGTAGGAACAAGACACCAAAGGGCAGCAGAGGAATCAGGGGAAACAGAGACCAGAGACCAGGAGGTACTGAACGGACAGCCCCTTGCATCCATACCCCAAATTAAGGAAAACTGGGAATGATGTAGGAAGGATATAGAGAACTTCCCTCTTCCTCCCAAACAACAGGCATCCAGCATGTGTTTCCTTCAGGAAGTCCCCCTCATACAGGGAGAAATCAGATTTGTAAATGCTCCCCTTACAACTTTTGAGGTCAGGAATTTGAAAAAGGAGATGGAATCACTTCTTTGGGTGCCCCTTGGTTTAGCAGAATAATTAGACCAATTTCTAGGACCCAGTTTCTATACTTGGGCTGAGATGATATTCACTAGGAATAACCTGTTTATGGGAGAGGAAAAGGGGATATTAGGAGAGTAGCTATGACTATTTGGGAGAGGCAACGCCCTTCTGGACAAGGGGTCTTACTGGCATAAACAAAGTTCCCAAATACTGATCCAAACTGGGAGAATAAAAATCCTGGTGATCAGGCTCAAATGCAAGACCTCAGGGAATGGATAATTGAAGGAATCAAGGAGCCCCTTTCTAGATCACAGAACACTACAAAAGCAATTGAGATTCACCAAGATAGAGAGGAAACACCCACAGCATATTTTACAAAGTCTCAGAAATGATAAAATATTCTGGGTTAGACATTGAAAACACAGTAGGGCAGGACCTATTGAAGGTGAACATTGTAGCCAAGAGTTGACAAGACATCACTAAGAAATGACAAAGAATTAAGGGATGAAATGAGAAGTCAATTGAAGAATTATTAAGAGAAGCTCAAAAGAATTTTTTAAGAAAAGAGGAAAGACAGAAACAAAAAGGAAAGATTGTGGTTTCCAGGGTAGGAGAAGCTGTCAGGAAGAGATTAGATCAGGACTCCTCTCAAAAGGGGTGGGGAAACAGGAAGGTTCAAGAGAAAAGTAAGAGGGAGGTATCCCAGGGAAGAAACCCTAAGACTGTAAGTGGATGTTATAAGTGTGGAAAACCAGGACATTGTAAGACAGAATTCTGGTGTGGAAGAAGGAAGAGAAGATGATTCCTCTCATGACCTTTGATGAGGATTGGGGGATAAGGGGTTTCTTCTGAATGAGTCCAGTCAGGAACTCTTGATAAATTTAAAGGTGGAACCTGAGGTGGAGGAGGTGACATTTTTGGTTGATTCCAGGTCTGCTTGCTCCTCCCTAAGTTTTCAACCAAAAAGCACAAAGTTCTTTAGGGAAAAATTGTTGGTATTTGGAGTAAAATGGGAAGGACTTTAGGTTCCAATATTTTAAAAAATGCTACTTAGATCAGGGCCAGGACAAACTGAGTGTTCATTCTTCTATGTCTCTGAAGCAAGTATCAACTTCTTGGGTCGAGACCTGATGATTAGGCTAGGCTTAAGACTAGGAATAGAGAAGGGACAGATTAAGGTGATGAGGGGTTTTCTATCTAAGGAAGAAGAAAATCAACACCCTTGTAAATTAATAGCAGAGAGACTAAAGAGAAGGTTACAGAGGGGGAACTAAAAGTTACCCATTAAAAGTTAGATTGAGGGGGTTGGTGTAGGCTGCTGCTTGGCCTGCAGTAGAATGTCTGAATGCTTCCTAAAACCTATTGGAAATTTATTCATCTATGTCTAACCTGTGTTAGATTCAAAGGGTGTCAGTGGTAATTGTGAGAAACAAGAATGGTAATTTATGCCGGGCTCGGTGGCTCAGCCTGTAATTCCAGCATTTTGGGAGGCTGAGGTGAGTGGATCGCCTGAACCCACGGATTTGAGACCCGCCCAGAAACTTGGTGAGACCTCGTCTCTACAATAATCAAAAATTAGCTGGGCATGGTAGTGCATACCTCTATTTCCGGCTACTTGGAAGACCGAGGCAGAAGGATAGCTGGAGCCCAGCAGGTCGAGGCTGTGGTGGTCGGGAGCATGACACTGCACTCCAGCCTGGAGTGAGACTCCAACTCAAAAAAAAAAAAGAATGGTAATTTATTTTCAAATTGGAGCCTACGCCCAACTCGGTGGCTCTCAGCCTGGGATCACAGCACTTTGGGAGGCCGAGGCAAGTGGATTTCCTGGACCCTTGAGTTCAAGACCATCCCAGGCAACTTGGCAAGACTCGTCTCTGCGATAAGTAAAAAATTGGCTGGGTGTGGTGGCGCATGCCGGTAGTTCCAGCTACTTGGAGGACTGGGGCAGGGGGATCGCCGGATTCCAGCAGCCCAACACTGAATGCATGAATGAATGCCTTGCAACCTCAAGACCTAAGACTCATGTGACTACAATCAACATCAAAGACCCAAAGCCCTGGACACTATTTTGGGCCACAATCCCCCTACCCAAAAGCCCTTAAACATACCCATTTTTTGGGCCTTCGAGGCCACACTTGCCTCTGAGTGTTGGCCCCCTTTCCAATCTGCCAAAGGTGAATACTATACTTTTTTCTACTTTCTTACTTGGATACAACCTTGATTCCAGCACCAGCTCTGGTCCACCTTGTCTCAGATAACAGCTTCAAGTTACAAGTAAGTTTTCTTTCTTTTTTTTAGTTTGAGTCTCATTCTGTTCCCCAGACTGGGTACAGTGGCATGCTCACAGTCACCACAGCCTCTACCTGTTGGGCTTGGGTGATCCTTCTGCCTCAGCCTTCCAGGTTGCTGGAGCTATAGGTGTGCACCGCCATGACCAGCTAATATTTTTGGTTTATTATAGAGACAGGTTGCCCAGGCTGGTCTTGAATTCCTGGGCTCTAGCAATCCTCTTGTCTTGGCCTTCTAGAGTGCTGGGATTATAGGCTGAGCCACCGTGCTGGCACAAGTAGGTCTTTAATGAAAAGAAGAGGCAGATCCTAAGTTGCTTACCAATGATCTACATTAAAACAACACAAGCTATCAAAAAAAAGTTAGATTGAAAACAGTCAGAGGAAATAATTTGTAGAAGGCAATACCCCATTCCCACTGAGGTTACATGAGGTCTACAACCAGTGATTGAGGGCCTCATAAAGCATGTATTACTGGAAACATATAACCTCCCTTGCTCTCCCAGTTAAAAAGTTTGATGGGACCTATCAGTTAGTATCAGACTTAAGTGCTATAAAAAGCAGTGTCCAGGCCCAAAATTGTGTGATCCCTAACCTCTGCATGTTCCTCAGCAAAATTCACTATGATCATACATGTTGCAGTGTGGTGGACTTAAAAGATGCACTTTGGGCATGCCTCTTAAGCCCTGAAAGTACAGTGCTCTTTGCATTTGAATGGGAGAATCCTATAACTGGAAAAAAAACCCAACAGAATCTCTGAATGGTACTACCACAGGACTTTACCAAAGCACCAAATTTATTTGGTCAGATTTAAGAACCAGTCCTGTAGGAATTTTAAACTACAGCAGGAACCCAACTATTACAATATGTGGAAGACATTTATTTCTGGGAGGAAAAGAAGGAAGTATCAGAGACTACTGCTAGTGTGCTAAACTTTCTGGGCCAAAATCGGTGATGAGTTTCAAGGAATAAACTATAACTTGTAGAAAAAGAGACTACCTATCTCTGGCATTTCAAGAGTGGAGGAAAACAAGACATAAATTCTGAAAGAATAGCTGGCTTAATAAATTTGGCTGTGTCCCAAAACAAAAAGGAAATCAGAAAAGTGTTAGTGTTATCTGACTACTGTCGGTTGTGGATCCAGTTTTATGTCCAAAGAACAAAAATTTTATGTTTAATACTGTTAAAAGAAGAATGTGACTCCTTATGCTGGTTGCCAGAAGAAGAATGTGGTATTAAGGAATTAAAAAGTGGGCCGTTTTAGAGCTCAAGCAATTTCACTTTTTTGTCCCAGTAGATCAAGGTGTTGTCCTAGGGGTATTTAGGCAGACTTGGCAGGAAAAAGACAGCCTATTGTCTTTGTCCTTGACCCTGTCTCTTGGAGGTGGCCTGAATGTGTCCACTGCCCTATTGATAGAGGAAAGCAGAAACTGACTAATAGTAAGTACTCCCACCAAGTCAGATTATACCTAATCAGAAAGCACAGAGATGGCTGAATAATTCCCAAATCCTAAAATGAGGCTCTACTGTTAGAAAAGGATGACTTGATCTTAACAACAGACATTTGTTTGAATACAGCTAACATTATTTTTTTTGAGTTGGCATCTTAATCTCTCACCTAGGCTATAATGCAGGGGCATACACACAGCCACCCCAGGATCAGCCTGCCAGGCTCCAGCCATCCTTCTGCCTCAGTCTTCCAAGTAGCCAGAAATACAGGTGCACGCTACCACACACAACTAATTTTTTATTTATTTTAGAGACAAGGTCTCACCAAGTTGCCTGGGCTGGTATCGAACCTGCAGCCTCAGGCAATCCACTCACCTTGGCTTCCCAAAGTGCTGGGAAATACAGGCTGAGCCACTGAGCCAGGTCTACACAAAACTCTTTAAGCATGTCCAGACTTAATCTATCTTCTAGGCATTCATACTGATACATTGTTATAAGCTGTCCATGATGACTTCCAGGTATCACTCAAACCCGACAACCCCTGGTCCACCACGTGAGATCATGAGATGTTGTTATGACTGAGAAGGTGAGAAGAAGTCATGCCAGCATACCAAGTTTCAGATTAAGAGTCCTTTATTAGCACACGATCAAGAGTGGCTCGTGTCAGGAACTCTTGACAAACTAGTTCAGTTAGTGCCAAGGTTTTATAGATAAAATTTGTAGTGTTGGCTACATAGCAGAGGATGCATGGGGGTTTTGAGGTAGGAGGAACTATAAGCAATGGGGAGTTAAACTAGGAACAAATTACAGGGATGTGGTAGGGAGATTTTGCAAGGAATAATTTCTTAACAATTTCTTGGAAAATTTGATTACAGTTAACAAAGCATACAATTATACTGAACTTGCGATTAGGGAGTTTTGTAACAGTCAGCAGGAATGGTCAGCATGACCTGCCCAAAGGGATGAAAGCCAGGGGTTTGTGGTCATGGGAACATTATAGTAATCACACGTATGCATTGTGAGTTTATTCTAAGGTCAGGAATGCAACTAAGTGAAAGCTTTAAACAAAACAGAGTTACTTGTTTTAAGCTGGCTAATACAATTATTTTGTTAGCTATTTAATTTTTATTAACTGATTTTGATTATTTCATTCCACCTCTTAGTTGTACATGAGTCAATTCATTGACCCTTCCATCATAAGAAGGGAATTATAATAGGTTCTGGTATACATGATTTTTACTGTGTTATTTGTTTCTTGACAAAGTTAACAAACCAGTTTAAAATACAAGGTCCTGTCTGGGCTCGGTGGCTCAGACTGTAATCCCCTGCTTTGGTGAGGCCGAGGTGAGTGGATTGCCTGAGCCCGCGGGTTCGAGGCCTGCCTGGGCAACTTGGTGAGACCTCATCTCTACAACAAATCAAAAATCAGCTGGGCATGGTAGCACGTGCCTGTAATTCCGGCGACTCGGAAGGCTGAGCTGGAAGGATTGTCGGAACCCAGCAG
>NW_006947733.1:0-779 GCF_000164805.1 Carlito syrichta | reverse complement strand
TAAGGTAGACTTTAAGGGAGTGTTTTCTCCTTTTTAACAAAGGACTGTAGACTCAATATTCTCCTGAGATTATGTTGAGTCTTATGTTTTGCAGGCTTTAGGTATATTTATTACTAAAATAACATCTTCAAAGCTTATTTATCTAATGATCTGCTTCTGAATGATGTGTTGTTAACCATTTTTAAGGTGAGAAAATAGACATTGTATACACAGTGCCAAGTATATGTCAGGCTAAATGACAGGTCAGATTTGCTACCAGTTTGAAGATGGAGAATTCAAGGCTCAGTTTTTTTCATTTAATCACTCAAAGTCATATACTGATAAACAATAGAACAGGAATTCAAAATCAAGTTATTATTGTCCTTAATCTCATAGTTCATGCTCTTTCTAGTAAATAAAGCTACCTCAGTTCAAGATTTTAAGAATATTAATAGTAAGAAATATCTATCAAGAAAAACAGTAGGAGAGTCTATTATCTTAACTAGATGTTGTCTATAGAGCCAGCAATAAGTTCTTCCTCAACTGTGTGGGGAGATGAGTGACAAGTCCACTACCCATGTGCTCTGGATCTTAAGATGGTTGAGAGAAAGTCATCAATCATTCTTGTTCTCTTCATCTCTTTCCTCAACAAAGTTTTAACCCTAGAAAGAAGGGATTGAAATCTTGACACACCATTTTCTAAAGATTCTCAAATATTAACAAGAACCCAATTAAAATTATTCTGGCAGAGATAACTGGCTATCCATCAAAAACTTCATCCCCAGCTTTCAGTAGGAAGT
>NW_006947732.1:0-758 GCF_000164805.1 Carlito syrichta | reverse complement strand
TAACCTACTCACATCTTCCCATATACTTTAAATAATCTCCAGATTATTTATGACATCTAATACAATGTAAATGTGCTATAAATGATTGTTATACTATATTATTTCAGAAATAATAACAAGAAAAAAATCTGTGCATGGTCAGTACAGACACAATCTTGTTTTCACCCCCGAATATTTTCCATTTGAAGTTGGTTGAATCATTGAATGCAGAACTCACAGATATGAAGGGCCAGTTGTATAGTAGAAAATTCACAAGAAAGTACAAGGGAAATATTGCTTACTACATTTTAGTATATATGAGCTAGAAATGTTATCACAAACTTATTCAAACTCCAACTGGTTATGGTTGATTTGATTACGGAAAGGCATTTTACTTGATTTCTTTTCATTCATTGCAAGCATTTCCTTTGAGAAAACTCATTAACTGAACCAAAGATAGAAGAATAAGTTGTTCCATGCAATTTAGAATTTCTGTAACTAGATGCAATTTGTGTGTGTGTGTGTGTGCGTGTGTGCGTGTGTGCATGCACGCGCACGCGCGCTTTATTCTTAATGAAACCAAATATAATTATGCCTGCTAGAAAAAAAATTTAGGGTAGGCAAATTGAGTATCTTAAGTTTGATTGTCTACATTTTTATGTAAGGTTATATTTTTCTTCCTAAGTTAAGACACTAATTTTAGAGGTTTACATTTAGGTCAAAAGCTGAGCATTTTAAGTATCCATAACCGAGCAAATCATAGATCCTTAGTCCTAACT
>NW_006947731.1:0-3214 GCF_000164805.1 Carlito syrichta | reverse complement strand
CTCCTACTGTTGGATTTTCCAAAATTGACCTTAGACAAGGAAAGTTTGAAGTCACCATCTTTGATTTGGGAGGTGGAAAAAGAATTCAGGGAATCTGGAAGAATTACTATGCTGAATCCTATGGGCTAACATTTGTTGTGGATTCTAGTGATGAAGAAAGAATGGAAGAGACAAAAGAGACAATGTCAGAAGTACTGAGACATCCTAGGATATCAGGAAAGCCTATATTGGTATTGGCAAATAAACAAGATAAGGAAGGAGCTTTAGGAGAGCTGATGTGATTGAATGTCTGTCTTTGGAAAAACTGGTCAATGAGCACAAGTGCCTGTGTCAAATAGAACCTTGCTCAGCAGTCTCAGGGTATGGAAAGAAAATTGACGAATCCATTAAAAAAGACCTTTATTGGCTGCTACATATCATTGCAAAAGACTTTGATGCCTTAAATGAACACATCCAAAAAGATACAACAGAACAGCGTGCTCTTGAGGAGCAAGAGAAACGAGAAAGGGCTGAGCGAGTGAGGAAATTGTGAGAAGAAAGAAAGCAAAGAGAAGAGGAGCAAGCTGAGCTCGATGGAACCGGTGGTCAGGCTGAGTTGGACCCAGAACCAACTAATCCTTTCCAGCCAATAGCGTCTGTGATCATTGAGAATGAAAAAAAAAAACTTGAAAAAGAGAAAAAGAAGCAGAAGATGGAGAAAGACAGTGATGACTACCAACTAAAACACAGAATAGAGCCTGAGCAAATAGAGACACAGAGCCAGATTGGTGACAGTAGCCAAAAAAATGATGAACTTGGACTAGTAGACAATTATAAGGAGGCCTTAATACAATAGCTGGAGAGTGAAGATGAGACAGACCAGCGATCATCAGAATCAGATAATGGCAAAACGAAACTAAAAGACTAAGAATGAAAAGGAGTCACCGGGTAGAACCAATTAACCCAGACGACTCTGCTCCTAAGTGTCCAGCACCACCCCCACCCCCACCTCCTAATTTCTATGGGAAGCCACTGCCTCCCCTGGCTGTGCAACAGAGACCTAACAGTGACGCTCATGGTCCACCCTCCTAGTCAGTTCGTTCGGATGAACGAATACTCTCTTAATACCAGCAAGGTGAACTGGGATGCTGTTTCTCAACAGAAGAGAAAGCCTGAACATTGATGCTTGGGGCGAGATAAACTTAGTGATTTCAGTGAGGAGGTTAATAGTTAATGACCTGACCTGATAATTACTTATCCATGTTCTTCATGGTTAAAAAAGAAAGGCAGCAAAACAACCAGGAGATGGGATGGAGTTTTGCACTAAGCAAGATTAGTGTTGACTCTGATTTATACATCCCCACTCAGGGGCATATGCCTCAAAGAAAATCTCTTCCAAAAAAGAGCTAATGGACTCTGCACCCTTTCTTTACTATTTGTTTAATTGTCTGTATTTCTATATATGAAACATTTTTAATAAAATATATGCATGTGGACGGGGAACTTATAGGCATTTATAACCTAAATTTTTAAACTATTTTTATATTTTTCTAAAACTTTTAATTATTATGATACTGCATTTGTGTACTTTTCTATAGATGCTTTTAAAATTTATGTCTGGAAAATTAGAGTTGATTACTTGGTAGACATGAACTATACAAACAAGATATAATTATATGGCTTGAAGTATGTTTTGTAATAGCATTGTTCTTGAAGTGTACATCCAAAGTTGACCAAATTTAAAAATAATACCTTTTTAAAACAATAGATTCTCAGATCTTTATTCTACCAAATTATGTGATTTGAAAGCAGTGATGATGATCTCAATAAATGCAAGTGACTAGAAATTCCTTCTGTTTCTAAATGCCTTTAAAATTAATCAAAATATCTTCCATGAGATTTTATTAAAAGTCTCAGTAAACCCATTTTCAAGGTCGACACTTTTAGAGATCAGGGTGAGTCCCCCATCTCTTGGAAGCTGCAGTGACTCTTGGCTTATTCTCATTCTTTTAAGCCTTGATCTTAAAGGCAAAAAATCTGAAAAAGCTACTGCAGTTTCCAAGGCTTGTGCTTTACAACTGAGAAACAGCTTTGGTAGTAAAGCAATAAGAGTAAAATATTGGTTCAAACTTACTTTTAGAAAGAATTCCAAAATAATTTCTCAACTTGAAATAATAGCACTTCTCTTGGATTTAAGAATGGCATCCATAGGAATCTCTAGTCTTCTGGCATTTAGACAAATTTTAGGTGGCATATTTTGGGTCATAGATTCATAAAATTGCATTTCATTGAAAACATACCTTTATATCCAGGTGAAAATACTAGAAAGATGATGATTTCCAGGCAGGGCTCAATGGCTTAGCCTATAATCCCAGCACTTTGGGAGACCAAGGTGAATGGATTGCCTGGGCTCATGGGTTCTTGAGCAGCACAGGCAACTTGTCAAGACCTCCTTTCTACAATAAAATTTTTAAAAATTAGCCAGGTGTGGTAGTGCCCTCCTGTAGTTCAGACTACTTGAAAGGCTGAGGTGGAAGAATTGACAGAGCCCAGCAGGTTGACGCTGGGGTGACCATGAATGTGCCAATGCACTTCAGTCTGGGCGACAGAGTGAGACTCCAACTCAAAAAAAAAAAAAAAAAAAGGAAATGATCTTTGTATCATATTGAAAGATTGGTGCTTTTGATAGCTTGTACTGACAGCAGACATATACTTGTATGTTGTGGGGGTCCAGCCCCTGCCAAGGGTGTGGGGTTTCCTGAAGGAGAGACGGATAGGCAAAAGATGAAGATATTATACTTGGACATCTGCTTCCTGAACAGATGCCATTTAATGTTGACTAATATTTTATACCATGTGTAAAGGGGCAAGACAAAGAAAATTCCTTCACATACATATCTTTAAAAGTTACCACCATCTAGTGGTCTTAGCAACCAACAAGCCAAGAACCCTATAAACATTCAGACAATGCGTCTTATTCATAAAGCCAAAAATGATAGTTTTAGTCCAAAGTCCCGAATTACAGTCCTTGAAATGTCTCAAGAAAGTTTCCAAGTGTACATTTCTTCATGTAGTAGTAGTTTTACTTCTGGTGCTTCTATGACCTTCAGAACTTTGTAATCACCTCTCTTGTCCAGGTGTCTTCATTACTTTTCTCTTATCCTGCAGTGTTTATTTCTAAAGAGAACTCAAAAGAAGCTTTTAGTGATGTTTTCCCAGACCCCCAAGGTTGCTC
>NW_006947730.1:0-776 GCF_000164805.1 Carlito syrichta | reverse complement strand
GATTTTGGTAATCATAGATACTCAGCAGCATGCAGGAGAAAGGACGTCACATGATTTCCCCAGGTAGAATCCGTTTGCTTTACCTTTCAATAAAGATCACAGCAAAGCAAACACATGATAGGATAGATCTTATAACTATTGTATCTACAGATATTAGAAAAATAATTGATATCAGACATTTGATTTAGGATTACTTAATTTTTGTGATGTTTAACTTCAAAATAGGAATATATATTCTTTCTATATATATGAAGGAAACCCCAAAACCCCAGAATTTATTCGTAAAAAATTGTGTATTTAATTTTACACTTCAATCACCTTCAAAGTACTCTCCATTTGATGCAGTACATCTATTGAGATGCTTTTTCCACCACTGAAACAGTTTTTGAATTTGTCAATTTTAGTCTTCTAGTACTTCTGTCATTTTTTGTTTCACCTCTTCCACATTGGTAAAACATTTTGCTTTGAGGAATTTTTCATCTGGGGAAACAAACAAACAAAAAAAGTTACTCAGAGCAAGATCAGAGGAACAGGGAGGGTGGGACACAGGGATCATTTCGTTTTTGGTTAAAACCGCTGAACACTGAGCATGGTGTGGGCAGGTGTGCTCATAAATCATCCATCACAAAATGGCCAAATGCATTAAAAGAATCTTCTAAAAAAATTGCTGAAGCTGAGCACACCCTCATACAATAACATTAGCTGACATACTGATTCTAATAAGTTGCTAAAATACTCTCCTAGTGAGGGAAGCCTGTCCTACAAAGGGCCTGCCC
>NW_006947729.1:0-785 GCF_000164805.1 Carlito syrichta | reverse complement strand
TTTAATTCATTGCAAACATTTCCTTTGAGAAACTCATTAACTGAACAAAGATAGAAGAATAAGTTGTTCCATGCAATTTAGAATTTCTGTAACTAGATGCAATTTTTTTGTGTGTGTGTGCGTGCGCGCGTGCGTGTGCTTTATTCTTAATGAAACCAAATATAATTATGCCTGCTAGAAAAAAAAATTTAGGGTGGGCAAATTGAGTATCTTAAGTTTGATTGTCTACATTTTTATGTAAGGTTATATTTTTTCTTCCTAAGTTAAGACACTAATTTTAGAGGTTTACAGTTAGGTCAAAAGCTGAGCATTTTAAGTATCCATAACCGAGCAAATCATTCCTTAGTCCTAACTTCCAGTGATTTAGTGGTATTTGTCATTTCTGGGTATAAAAATAGGCTTAAAAAATTTTAATATAGGGAAATCATTCTAATGGAACCCCAGCCTCCCTTTTCTTGGTTCTCTTGTTCAGCTCTTTATATATTCCAAGGCCTCTCTATTCATGGTCTGGCTTCCCTTCAAAATCCATTAAGGCCAAGTTATTATCCTCAAATGTGATGATGATTTATCTGAAAATAGGAACTATTGATTGACAGAATTCATTTTCCTCTTGAGCTCTATTCATTGTGATTGCTGTGCTGAACCAATATATGAGGTTCATGTTGTTCCTCATGGCTGCTCCCTCTTTTGCACCTTCATACCTGACTTTATACACATTCTGTCAGCTGAAATCTAGAGTTGGGTTTCATGGGCTCAAAAGGATTGTCTTTGCATCAAGATTTTGT
>NW_006947728.1:0-570 GCF_000164805.1 Carlito syrichta | reverse complement strand
GGGCATGGTGGCTCACACCTGCAATTTGGGAGGCAGAAGTGAGGAGTTTACCTAAAGCTCAGGAGTTAGAGACCAGTCTGAGCAACATGGCAAGAACTCTTCTTACAGTAAACCAAAACATTTGCCAGGCATGGTGGTCCATGCCTCTGGTTCCAGCTACTTGGAAGGCTGAGGTGGAAGGACTACATGAGTCCAGCATTTTGAGGTAGTGGTGGCTGTGAACATGCCACTGCACTCCAGCCTGGGTGACAGAATGAGACTCCAACACACAAGCACAAAAGACTGACCAAAAAAAAAATTGCTAGGAGTGAATATGAAATGTTTTTTTCAAGAAAAATGATAACTATGTGAGACAGTGCATATATTAATTGTATAGAATCAACCATTCCACAATGAATAGGTACTTTTATTTATTTATTTATTTATTTATTTATTTATTTATTTATTTATTTATTTATTTATTTATTGAGTTGGTGTCTCACACTGTCGCCCAGACTGGAGTGCAGTGGCATGCTCATGGCTACCCCAGCGTCAACCTGCTGGACTCTGGCGATCCTTCTGCCTCAGACG
>NW_006947727.1:0-554 GCF_000164805.1 Carlito syrichta | reverse complement strand
TTTATTGAGTTGGTGTCTCACACTGTCGCCCAGACTGGAGTGCAGTGGCATGCTCATGGCTACCCCAGCGTCAACCTGCTGGACTCTGGCGATCCTTCTGCCTCAGACTTCCAAGTAGCTAGAACTACAGGCACGGGCTATTACATCCAGATCATTTTTAATTTTTATTGTAGAGATGAGGTCTCACCAAGTTGCCTGGGCTGGTCTTAAACCTGCGAACTCAGGCAATCCACTCACCTCGGTCATCCAAAGTGCTGTGATTACAGATGGAACCACCGAGCCCAGCATGATAGGTAATTTAAAGCATCATGTTGTACACAAAAAATATATAGCAAATTTTTATCTGTCAATTTAAACAAACAAACATTTAATTGTATAAGATAATTCTTATAATGTGCTAATATCTGGACAACTTGGGTAAAAATTCCTAAATATATCTGTTACAATTACCAAAGATTTTAAAAAAGGATTAAATGACAACTCTTAGCCTGTGGTATAAAAATAAAATTTCCAATACTTTTGGCAAAAGCATCATGAAACAAAGAGAGGTGCTA
>NW_006947726.1:0-584 GCF_000164805.1 Carlito syrichta | reverse complement strand
GCATTCCATGATTCCGTGTTTCCTTTAAAAAGTATATAGTAAACATTTGGCAAGTGCAAAACCCTTGTCCTGTCTCAAAAATAAAAAGAGACACGGAAGGGGGAGGATTACAGGGTGCATGTTAAGACCAGAGTTACGTAAAAATATGGCAAGAAGATTCCTTTTGTCCTGGAATATGACCTTAGTTGTTCTGAGGAGCCTAACGGACTTGGAGTGCCCAATACCATTTACAACTTTTAAGAGGACCAGAATGTTGCTAGAGTCCTGAAATGACCGATTCATTATATCTGAATGCTAAATTGCTCTGAAACATTTGGGGAGCTCTAAGATCTGTTTCTTGTTTGTCCCATAGCAGACAAACTGGGAAATTTTTGGATTGAGGGTGCTTACAACAATGATTCTTCATTCGTACTTAGATGGAGGTCATGTAGTGTCCTGTATGTGAGGACTCCCTTTCAATTGATTCCTGTTTCGAAACTCTGATTCTTGTTTTGCCCTTATTAAGAAATCATGTAGATTTTTTGATAGAGGAACCGTGGAAAACATATTTCTTCTCTTTTATTGGCAAGAGGCCATGTAGTTTC
>NW_006947725.1:0-430 GCF_000164805.1 Carlito syrichta | reverse complement strand
GTGTCCGTGAACATGCCACTGCACTCCAGCCTGGGTGACAGAATGTGACTCCAACACACAAGCACAAAAGACTGACCAAAAAAAAAATTGCTAGGAGTGAATATGAAATGTTTTTTTCAAGAAAAATGATAACTATGTGAGACAGTGCATATATTAATTGTATAGAATCAACCATTCCACAATGAATAGGTACTTTTATTTATTTATTTATTTATTTATTTATTTATTTATTTATTTATTGAGTTGGTGTCTCACACTGTCGCCCAGACTGGAGTGCAGTGGCATGCTCATGGCTACCCCAGCGTCAACCTGCTGGACTCTGGCGATCCTTCTGCCTCAGACTTCCAAGTAGCTAGAACTACAGGCACGGGCTATTACATCCAGATCATTTTTAATTTTTATTGTAGAGATGAGGTCTCACCAAGTTGCC
>NW_006947724.1:0-712 GCF_000164805.1 Carlito syrichta | reverse complement strand
TCTGATATAATTTGCTTTTAGGGTTAAGGTTCCCACCCACATTCTTCCATGTGATTTGGACAGCCTACCTGGCCAGAAGAATATAGAAATGGAAAAGAGGAAGAGAATGATTCTTTATTCCCAAGTAGTTGGTGTCACCTATGGTGTGACAGATGTGATGGAGCAGCAGTCTTTCAGCAGCATGTGGCAGGCTCAGGATTCCAAAGAGGAGGTGGTGGGTCCACATGCCTCCAGCCCTGAGTTCAATACATTCAGTGTCTTAAATGCTCTCTTCCTGTCCTTACCTTTCAGAGTTCTCCTGTGATAGCCACAAAGAATGGCATCCATCCCCTGTGGGCTTCATTCCTGAAGACAGTTCATGAAAAGATCACTTCCCACAGTGCAGAGCACCTGGAGACAGTTCACAGAGTCACCTGCTCTGGACTCAGTCAGGAGGAGCCCCAGGTGCAACCTGGAGAGAGGGACACTGAGAAGGGGCTGAACCAATGCCTGTCTACAGCTTACTTTCACTGGAGAGGTCCATCGAAGGAGATCCTTCAAGAGTGTCAGCCTACTATTGTCGCTGGAGACACTAGCTGAAGTTCCAAGACTCGTGGTGGTGGATTCCATGTGTTGGGACCAGCACCCTAGTACTGTCTCCACTGCTCACCTTTGGAGCCCTGAGTCCCGAGACTTCCTGAGACCCTTCATTTGACAATCCTCTGAGAATACC
>NW_006947723.1:0-325 GCF_000164805.1 Carlito syrichta | reverse complement strand
TAGTAAAAAATGGCATTCCTGTTTTTTTCCCTTGTCAGAGGCCTGTTCTACAGAAGGACGTTAGGTTGTACTGACAAGACTTGTGCTAACCAATGTTCCCTGCAGTGTGTGTGTGTGTGTGTGTGTATTTATGTCTCCAGATAGATTGTCTAATTATCTGCCCCATTATCTTTCTGGAAGCTATATTTTACCACATCAAGCATATTTATCAATAAGAAATGAGCACTATCCTGGGAACTGACTTGTTCAAAGTAACTTTCATTACAATTACACTGGCTGAAGATGGCGGAGGGACAGCAGTCAGACAGGCCCTTTTGTGAAACTC
>NW_006947722.1:0-756 GCF_000164805.1 Carlito syrichta | reverse complement strand
TCATGAGTTTCACAGAGCTGAGTAGATTCTCTTTCATTGCAGTGTCCCCCTCAGTTCTGCTTTATGTGCCTGTGATGATTAGGTGAGATACGTCGTGAAGATTTTCAACAGAAGCAGGTTGAGGCTACTGCTCAGCATCACTATGATAAGATATTTGTGGCCACTCAAGCCTCTGCGACTGAGTTTTCTGAGCCTTCTAGCCTGCCTACAGAAGATGTCGAGCCCTCTGCTCCTCCTTTATCTACTGATACTTTTGCTCAACTTATGGATTTGCTTACTGTTCTAGCTAAAAAAGCATTCAGTTTCAAAAGAGGAGGCATGGGTGTGTTGCACTTTGATTTCAAAAGAGGAAGTGCCTTTATCTTGCACTTTGAATTCAAAGAAGGAAATACCGGTATGTCACATCCCAATTTCTAAGGAGGAGATCTCTTCCGGAGATGGCAAGGGCCCCCCTTAAGTCCCAGCATCCCTCAATTGGTGCTGACTAGAGTCTTGCTTGTGGATCACTGATCCACGCCCTCCCCCTTCTTGGCTCCCATCCAAACTCAGCTGCTCGATGTTAGGAGGCATCTGGTGCGTCTCTCACCTCTACAGAAGGTTGTTCATCCGCCTTGCTGCAGGGGGATGATTTGGAAGGATTTCACGCCTATCTGGTAAACTCTACACATTTTGATGAACAGGGAAGGGAGATCTGAGAGTATCAGACTTTGTCTCTTAAGTCCCTGAAGGACCTTAAAACGTCTGTGGCACAATATG
>NW_006947721.1:0-814 GCF_000164805.1 Carlito syrichta | reverse complement strand
TTTTTTTGGTCTGCTACTTCTTTTTTTATACACAAATGTATGTAATGACTTATTTTTACTTCCTTTTTCTTTAAGAATTTGGATGTTCAAGTGCACATTGTTACCTGGATATATTGTGTAAAGGTGGGATTGGGCCTCAAGTGGCCAATTTACCAGAGAGTGAACATTGTATCCAATAGGTAATTTCTGAATGCTGACTCCCTTCCTCACCTCCTCCCTTATTGGTGTTCACAGTGTCTATTTCCATCTTTGTGGCCATTTAGCTCCCACATATAAGTGAGAATATGTAGTGTTTGGTTTTCTGTTTCTGAGTTAGTTTACTTAGGATTGATGTTCACCAGCTCCATCTATGCTGCTGCAAATCGTATTATTTCATTCTTTTTCATGGATGTGTAGTATTCTTTAAGTTTACTTGCCTTTCTGTGTTTTGGTACCTGAACATCTCTGTAACCTCAATTTCTGAAACTTCCTGCTTCACCTACAACATTTAGCAACTGTTTGTAGTTTCTTGCATATGCCAAGCTACATCTTCGCTGGTTATCTTGTCTTGATACATTTTCCATGTTTTTAAATCTTTTATCTTCTAGTGCACAGACTGGTACAGATAACTTGTATTTGGTGTTTAAAATTCAGCGGAGGCATTTCCTCACTCAGGAATCTTTTCTAGAATATTCATTGTCCAAATGGAGTTGCATGCTCTTCCTCAGTGCATTTATCTAAAGTTGTACTTCAAACTTTGTAATATGTGTCTTTCTCCCTCAATTAGTTTAAATCTGTTAAGGATAGGTTCTATGTCTTGGTAACTTGTATACTG
>NW_006947720.1:0-6377 GCF_000164805.1 Carlito syrichta | reverse complement strand
CCCTGTGGGGAGCAGTAACTTGCTTTAAAATAATACACAAATTTTCTGAAATGTTTACTTCCTGACTCAGCAATTCTCCTTTCAAACATTATTAGACTCTAAAGCAGGAGTCCTCAACCCAAGGGCCACGGTCTGTGGTACAAACTGAGTGGTACAGCAGGAGGTGAGTGGCAAGCAAGTGAATCTTCATCTGTATTTACACCTGCTCCCCATCCCTCACTTTACGGCCTGAGCTCTGTCTCCCGTCAGATCAGCAGAGCAGGGACCCTATTGTGAACTGGGCACTCAGGGATGCAGGTTACACACTCCTTATGAGAATCTAATGCCTGATGATCTGTGGTGGAGCTGAGGCAGTGATGTTGGTGCTAGGGAGCAGCTAACAATTGAGATTAACATTAGCAGTGAGGTTTGACTGCACAGAGACCATAATAAATTAATTGTTTGCATACTCATATCAAAATCCTATCAGCGAGTGGCAAGTGAGTTGATATACTTCAATTGTATAGCTGCATCTGGTAACAGGCTTTAAACATAACGATGCCCAGTTCTTTCCATATTGATGCAAACGACAGGATTTCATTTTTATGACTGAATAGTATTCCATTGTGTGTATACACACACACACACACACACACACACACACACACACACACACACACACAGTATTTTGGTGTCAATTCAGAAAGTGGAAATTTAGGTTGATTCTATATCTTGACTATTGTGAATAGTGATACAATAAACATGGGGGTGCAGGTGGTGCTTTGATATACTGATTTTCTTTCCTTTAGATATGTACACAAAAATGAGGAGATGGATCATATGGTAGTTTTGACTTTAGTTTTTAGAGAAACGCCCATAATGCCCTTCATAATGGTTGTACTAATTTACATTGCCACCAACAATGAAAAGGTTCTCTTTTATCCAAATCCTCACCAACTATTTTTTTTTCCTTTGTGATAATAACCACTCGAAATTGGCCGAGATAATATCTCCTTGTTGTTTGATTTCAATTTGCTGATGGTCCATGATGTCAAGTATTTAAAAATATACCTGTTGGCCATTTGTATGTACTTTATTGAGAAATATCTACTTTGATCACTTTTTTTATCTTTTTTTTTTTAATTTTTATTATAAAGACATGGGGTACATTTCAGGGTTAGGTATATAAGCATTGTTCATGCAGGTAACCATGTCGATGAGGTATGCCCCTCCCTCCCCTAGCAGTTTCCCTAAGCTGCCTACCCCACCCCCCTCCCCTAACAGTTTCCCACTACTGAGGATCACTTTCTTATAGCGTAATTGTTCAAGTTCCAGCAAATTGGATGGATTTGGAGTCAATCATACTCAGTGATTTATCATTGATCACTTTTTAATGGGGTTACTTGTAGTTTCCGTTGAGCTGGTTGACTTCCTTGGGAATTATGGATATTAGCCATTTGTCAGAAGAATAGTGTGCAAATATTTTTCTTGCATTCAGTTGGTTGCCTTTCATCTGTTAATTATGTCCTCTGCTGTACAGAAAATTTTTAGTTCAATGTAGTTCCATTTGTCTATTTTTATTTTTGCTGCCTGTGCTTTTGAGGTCTTAGGTGTAAAATGTTTGCCTAGGCCAATGGCCCGAAGCAATTTTTGTATGTTTTCTTCCAGTAGCTTTATAGTTACTGAAATTATGTTTAAGTCTTTAATCTATTTTCAGTTGAAGTTTTTTATGTGGTGAAAGATAAGTATCTGGTTTCATTCTTCTGCATGTCAGTGTTCAGTTTCCCTAGTCACATTTATTGGAAAGACTGTCCTTTCCTCAACGCATGTTCTTGTCACCTTTGTCCAAAGTTATTTCTGTATAAATACATGAATTCATTTATTGGTTCTCTCTTCTATTCTTTTGGTCTATCGGCCTTTATACCAAAAACATGTTGTTTGGTTACTGTAGCTTTGTAGTATATTTTGATGTTTGTTAGTATAATGCCTCCAACTTTTTTTCTTTTTGCTAAGGATTGTTTTGGCTATTAGGGCTTTTACGTGACTCTGTAGGATTTTTAGGATTTTTTTTTCTATGTCTGTGAAGAATGTCCTTGGTATATTGATAGGGGTTGCATTGAATCTGTAGGTTACTTTCAGTCATATGA
Source organism: Carlito syrichta (assembly GCF_000164805.1). NCBI lineage: Eukaryota > Metazoa > Chordata > Mammalia > Primates > Tarsiidae > Carlito > Carlito syrichta. The sequence continues at coordinate 4,251 of NW_006947720.1, read as the reverse complement.
TAACTTTGACAATATTTATTCTTTCTCTTCATGAGCATGGGATTATTTTTTTCACTTGTATGTTTTCTTTTCAAATTCTTTCACTGGTTTTATAGTTTTCCTTGCAGAGGTCTTTCATTTCACTGACTATATTTATTCTAAGGTATTTTATGGTTTATTTATTAATTTAATTTAATTTTATTGTAAAGTTGTGGGGTACAAGTTAGGATTAGGTACATAAGTAGTTTGTGTGCAGGTGAAGTTCGAGCTACTGTAAATAGAATTGCTTTCTGGATTTCTTCTTTAGTTAATTCATTATTGACAAATGGACATTCTACTGATTTGTATGTTAATTTTGTATCCTCCAAATTTACTAAATCTATCAAATTAAAGAGTGGTCCTTGTGGGTTCTTTAGTTTTCTCTAATTATGACATCTGTCATCTACAAAGAGGGATCATTTTACTTTCTCTTTTTGATAAGGATGGCTTTTATTTCTTTCTCTTGCTCAATTGCTCCAATGAGGCCTTCTGGCACTATGATAAATGAGTAGTGAACATGGATATCTTTTCCTTGTTCTCTTTTTTACAGGAAAAGATTTCAGATTTTCCTTATTCAGTATGATGTTAGGTATGATTTTGTCATAAATGGCTTTTAGTGTATTACGTATGTTATTTCTATGCCTAATTTGTTGTGAGTTTTTATCAGGAAGGAATGTTGAATTTTATCAAATCATTTTTATGGGTCTATTGAGATGATCACATGGTTTCTGTCCTTTGTTTTGTTGATGTGATGTATTTCATCTATTTATCTGCATATGTTGAACTATCCTTTCATTCTTTGGTTAAATTCCACTTGATCATAGTATCATAGTGTGTGTGTGTGTGTGAATATATATATTTTTGCAGGTCATGTTTTATTTATTTATCCTCTTTCTTCAAAGAGGATAACCAAAGATACAGGTGGCATTCAGTAAGATAAAATAGATGAAACAAGTTCTAAGAAATTTTAATGCCACAAAATATTTAACCTAATTTTATTCATGTTTGCCTTGGGATGGGGAATAGATCATTCAGTAAAAACATACAGTACATACTCCTAGATTCAGTTTGCTAGTAGTTGAGAATTTTTGCCACCCTGTTCATCAGTGATATTGGCCTTTCTTCTTTTGTGTGTCATTGTCTGGCTTTGGTATGAAAGTAATATTGGTCTTGTAAAATGAGTTTGGAAGAATTGCTTCCTCCACAATTACCTGACAAAGTTTGAAAATAATTGGTTTAAGTGGCTCAGCCTATAATCCTGCGACTTTTGGAGGCTGAGGTGAGTGCATTGCCTGAGCCCACGGGTTCGAGACCTGCCTGGGCAAGTTGGTGAGACCTCATCTTTACAATAATCAAAATGAGCTGGGCGTGGTAGCACACGCCTGTAATTCTGGCTACTCAGAAGGCTGAGGTGGAAGGATCGCCGGAGCCCAGCAGGTCAAGGCTGCAGTGGCCGGGAGCGGCCACTGCACTCCAGTCTGGGTGACAGCATGAGACTCCAACTCAAAAAAAAAAAAAAGAAAAGAAAACAATTGGTTTAATTCTTTCAGTGTTTGGTAGAATCCAGTGTGAAGCCATCAGATCCTGTATTTTGTGTTTGCTTTTTTGTTTTTGATGGGAAATTTTGTATTACTGATTCAGTCTGGTTAGTCCTAATTGGTCTGTTGAGGTGTTCTAGTTGTTCTTGGTTTAATCTTGATTAAACCTGTATGTGTCTAGAAATTTATTCATTTTCATATGATTTATCCATTTTCATATGATTTCCATTTTGCTGGTATATACTTGTAATAGTCTACACTGCTCCTTTGTATTTCTGTGGTAGCAGTTGAAATGTCTCCTTTTTTGTTTATAACTATTTAAATTTGGTTGTTTCCTCTTTTTCTGTGATTGACTAGTTAATAGCTTGTCAATTAGGTTTATCTTTTCAGAAAATCAGCTTTTTATTTTGTTCTGTTTTTTCGTATTTTGTTAAAGTCTCAATTTTATTAATTTCTGTTCTGCATCTTATTTTTTTCTACTAATTTGGAATTTGGCTTATTTTTGCTTTTCTGGTTTTTGGAGATGCATCATCAGGGTGTTTATTTGAACTTTTCCCATTTTTTTGATATAGGCATTATCATTATAAATTTCCCACTTGATATTACTTTTGGTGTATCCCATAGGTTTTGGTGGTGGTGTTGTTTTTTCTATTTTCATTTGTTTCTTCTTCTTTTTTTTTTTTAGTTGGAGTCTGACTCTGTCGCCCAGACTGGAGTGCAGTGACCGCTCCCAGCCACCACAGCCTCGACCTGCTGGGCTCTGGTGATCCTTCCACCTCAGCCTTCCAAGTAGCTGGAACTACAGGCGTGTGCTACCATGCCTGGCTAATTTTTTTTTTCTGATTCATTGTAGAGATGAGGTTTTGCCAAGTTGCCCAGGCAGGTCTCGAACCCGCAATCTCAGGCAATCCACTCACCTCAACCTCCCAAAGGCATGGGATTACAGGCTGAGCCACTGAGCCCGGCTCGTTTGTTTCATTTTTTAAAAAATTTTCTTAATTTCTTTCTTTTTGTTTGGATTTGTGAATTTTTTCATGATGAGTAAAAATGTTATATATTTATTATGTACAAAATAATCCTTTGACATATGGATACATTGTGAAATGGCTCAGACAAGCTAAATAACATGCATTACCTCACATACTTATTATTTGCATGTTGAACACTTAAAATCTATTCTCTTAGAGATTTTCAAAATACAATTCACAGCTATTAACTATAATTACCATGTTGCACAATAGAGTTCTTAAACTTATTCCTACTATCTAACTGAATTTTTTTATCCTTTCACCAATATTTCTCCAACCCTCCACACCACCCACAACCCCTGGTAGCTACCATTCTACTTGTCACTTCTGTGAGTTCAACTTTTTTAGATTCCATATATGTAAGTGAGCTCGTGCAGTACCTGTCTTTCTATGTCTAGCTTATTTCACTTAACATAATGTCCTCCAGGTTCATCTATGTTGCCACAAATTACAAGACTTCCTTTTTAAAAAGATAATAGTATTCCACTGTGTATACATGCCACATTTTCTTTATCCACTTATTTGTTAATGATCACTTAGATTGCTTCCATATCCTGATGAGTAGGGTGCAGTGAACAATGAGGCTGCAGATACCTCTTAGACATACTGAATTTTCATTTCTTTGGGTATATAACTAATAGCAGAATAATAAGGATGACTAATTTTTCCAAAAAAGAAGAGATAATAAGTATTGGTGAGAATGTGGAGAAAAAGGAACACTTTGCACACTATTGGTAAGAATGTAAATTAGTACAGCATTTATTGAAAACAGTATTAAGCCCCCTCCAAAAAAATATGTATATATTGGTTTCTTTTTTAAAATTTTTATTTTAAAGATGTGGGGGTACAATTCAGGGTTAGGTATACAAATGGTCATTGTACAGGTAAAGTTTGGGCCTCACTTTTATCCCCATATCACCTGGTTTGAGATCAAGTACTCTTATTGATGAAGTGTGCCCCCCCCAACTCCCCTGGCAGTTTCCCACTACTGTCAATTCCTTTCTTGTAGTATTATGATAATTGTTCAGGGTCTGCTTATTATGATAGTTGTTCAGGGTCTGCTTATTATGATAATTGTTCAGGGTCTGTTCAGAGTGAGGATATGTGGTTCTCAGTTCTTTGTTTCGGTGATAGATCAATAAGTATTATACACTTTAAATCCATCCAAGTTCCTGTGAAGTTCACAGTTTTGTCCTTCTTTAGAGAACTACCATATGATTCTTCTTAATTTCTTTATTAGTGACCCAGGAACATGTCTTTAATTTCCATATAGTTGTAATGTTTTCAAATTTCATTTTGTTATTGATTCCTGCTATATTTCATTTTGGTTAGAAAAGATACTTAATATGTTTTAATTCTTTTGATTTTTTGATACTTGTTTTGTGAATTTACAGGTGGTGTATCTTGCAGAATGTTTCATGTGCTAGTGAACAAACTGTATTCTATTGGATAATATTTTTGTAGATATCTGTTGGGTCTGTAGGGTCTATAGTACTGTTTAAATTCAAGATTCTTTTTGATAATTTTCTGTCTATGTCATTTGTCCAATGCCACGTGTTTGTATTTAGATTCCCAACTATTATTGTTTTGACATTTATCACTTCCTTTGGGATGAAATAATATTTGCTTTATACAAGGAGAACCCTCAAAAATGGGTCTTATTTTTT
>NW_006947719.1:0-537 GCF_000164805.1 Carlito syrichta | reverse complement strand
CCATGGAACAGAGCATCATTGGGAAGAATCAGGATTCAAGGCATATTTTTTGAGGGGCTTGAGAGAAAAGAGAACTTAGTCTATCAACATTGGGGAATGGATGGAGGATACAAGATTCCAAAAGGGCTCACATGGACTCACACGGATCTTCACTGTTGCCAGGAAATCCATGCTTATTATGAAATTCAAGCCTTTCATCTGAGTTTTGACTCTTTACTTTTGCTTCTTGAAGAATGCCCCAAATCCTTGATGGATTCCCAGGGGGTTGGCAAGGAAATGCTGGCATCAACCACAGAGACGTTTTCCCACCCTAATCCCAAGAACAAGCGAATTAGCTGATGAAGATAAAACTGGAATTCTGCATCCATCAGAGCCTTCTGGCCTTCCCTGAGCCCCAACGCTGGTGGTTTTACAAATGGGGCAAAGGTTAAATCAGGAGATCTCGAAGCAGTAGACAAACAGCAAGGAATCCCTTTCAGGGACTCTGGCAATGAGGCCGCATCTGTGTGGTTTCCAAAACCTCAACACACACAAGAG
>NW_006947718.1:0-434 GCF_000164805.1 Carlito syrichta | reverse complement strand
TCTTTCACTTGTACTTATTTAAAGGAAATACAGTCTCTATTGGTCTATTTCACTATAACATAGACCTTAACCAGAAGGGAACAAGATATATAATTAAAATTTTGTGCTATCAATTCTTTGGAAGGAAATAGTTAAATCACTCATATGGATGCCATTCTTAAAGTAAGCATTGGAAAGATAGGTAGCAAGTTTCCAGAACAAAAACCATGTGTTCAAATTGGTCAGAAGGACAATCTGACTAAAGGGATAGCCTTTTTTATAATACACTTGTGAGTTAATCTATTTATATTACTCATTTAAAGAGGAAGAAAGTTTACTTTAAAGATGCTCTGACTCAATTTGTTATCTAATATAAGCATCCCTGAAAATCAGTTATTTATAGAAGCATTTAACTTAATTTTCACATGATCTAGGATTTATGCATTATAATCTAT
>NW_006947717.1:0-612 GCF_000164805.1 Carlito syrichta | reverse complement strand
AAAAACATTCTGGTGCTGGTAACTTTTGGTTAAATGATTGAGTTAGTCCAGGGGATATTCTCGACAGGGGAATTACTGAGTAACATGGTAGGTCAAGGTCTTGTCCCATTACAATCCACCACACTGTTTTCCAAAGATGTTGCTCTGCTTTTCAGTCCACATGCAATGTAGAAGCATTTATTTCTTCCCAAATCCTTAACTGCATCTGTCATTATTTGTTTTATTAATGATGGCCAGTATTATAGGGGGTATGTGGTTTTCCAAAGGGGTTTCATTTGCATTTCTTTGATAATGAGTGAGGCTGAACAATTTTCATGTGTCTGCTGGCTGCCCGTATCTCTTTTATGAAAAGTGTCCATTCACGTATTTTGCACACTTTTCAAAGGGAAGGATTGTCTGATTACTCTGAGTCTTTAAGTTTCCTGTAGATCCTAGATGTTAGGCCTTCACAGATATACAGTTAGAGAATCGTTTTTCCCATTCTATTGTCTGTTTCCCTGCTCTTCTGATGGTTTCTTTTGTTTTGCAGAAGTATATTAATTTGATGAGATCCCACTTGTCCTACTTACTTCTTAAGGCATGGGTGTTTGGGGCTTTGAAGAGGAATTAGTT
>NW_006947716.1:0-312 GCF_000164805.1 Carlito syrichta | reverse complement strand
TTTCTGAATTGACACCAAAATACTGTGTGTGTGTGTGTGTGTGTGTGTGTGTGTGTGTGTATACACACAATGGAATACTATTCAGTCATAAAAATGAAATCCTGTCGTTTGCATCAATATGGAAAGAACTGGGCATCGTTATGTTTAAAGCCTGTTACCAGATGCAGCTATACAATTGAAGTATATCAACTCACTTGCCACTCGCTGATAGGATTTTGATATGAGTATGCAAACAATTAATTTATTATGGTCTCTGTGCAGTCAAACCTCACTGCTAATGTTAATCTCAATTGTTAGCTGCTCCCTAGCACC
>NW_006947715.1:0-823 GCF_000164805.1 Carlito syrichta | reverse complement strand
AAAGAAAAAAAAAGCCACCAAATTTGAGAGAAAAAGAAGAAACATGTCACGAGGCAACACCTCAATGTCTCGAGAGCATTTTCTGCACCCTGTTTCCCACTGCTGAGGCACGAGCAGACTCCCTTGCTCTCTCAGGTCATCCAGACGTCAGTAGTACCTCCCTACCCCTTTCTACCTGACAGCACTGGTTACATGTTAGCGTTCTGTCTTGGTGGGCCTTAGGTATCTGTGTTCCTGGCTAGATCCCAAGTTCCTCCAAGGTAGAAACAGTGTCATATTCTTATTACCAGCCCTTGATTTAACTAAGATTCAGCAAATATTTATTAAAATTGAATAGGAGAAGGAGGCAGAGAGGGGTACAGAGAGGGGCAGGCAGAGGGGAGAAGAGGGGAAAGCAGGGAGTAGCAGAGATGGGGGAGGGAGAGGGAGGCATGAAAGCAAGTGAAAACCCAAGGGTGTGGGGAGGGAAGTCTCAGGCTGGCAGGTGCAGTATAGACAAAAAGGCCTGGAAGATCTGGAAAGAACAGGGCAAGCCCCATTGAAAAAAATACACACATATATATTTAAAAATATTCAGAAACCCTAGTAATCTTTGTGGTGATTCCTTTCAACACTTGACTTTGAAGACTTCAGTGAATATATCTTCATTTTTTTTGGCCCATTTGTAAATTAGTTTAAAAGTCATTGGCAGGTAGCTTATGTGCCTAATGTCCTTCTCCACAACTCAGAAGTTCCCGAGTACAGAATGCCTCCCGGATACACTTGCCAGTCTCTCAGTCTGAGGCCCTGGACTTGGGGAATCCTGAGTTCATGGAAGAGCTCT
>NW_006947714.1:0-796 GCF_000164805.1 Carlito syrichta | reverse complement strand
AAAGAAGTGGCAGTAGTGGGAAACTGCTGTAGGAGGAGGCAGGATGGCAGTAGTGGGAATCTGAAGAGAAAAGGGAGCATACCTCATCAACAAATGTACCTGCATAATGAACATTTTTATACCTAACTCTGAATTGTATCCCACATTTTTAAAATTAAAAAAAATTAAAATTTAAAAAGAAATACGAAAAAAGGAGCAAATTAAGACTGACAAATTAGCTGGGCATGGTGGCTCACACCTGCAATTTGGGAGGCAGAAGTGAGGAGTTTACCTAAGCTCAGGAGTTCGAGACCAGTCTGAGCAACATGGCAAGAACTCTTCTCTACAGTAAACTAAAAAATTAGCCAGGCATGGTGATCCATGCCTGTGGTTCCAGCTACTTGGAAGGCTGAGGCGGAAGGACTACATGAGTCCTGCATTTTGAGGTAGTGGTGGCTGTGAACATGCCACTGCACTCCAGCCTGGGTGATAGAATGAGACTCCAACACACACGCACAAAAGACTGACCAAAAAAAAAATTGCTAGGAGTAAATATGAAGTGTTTTTTTCAAGAAAAATGATAACTATGTGAGACAGTACATATATTAATTGTATAGAATCAACCATTCCACAATGAATAGGTACATTTATTTATTTATTTATTTATTTATTTATTTATTTATTTATTTATTTATTGAGTTGGTGTCTCACACTGTCTCTCAGACTGGAGTGCAGTGGCATGCTCATGGCTACCCCAGCGTCAACCTGCTGTGCTCTGGCGATCCTTCTGCCTCAGACTTCCAAGTAGCTAGAACTA
>NW_006947713.1:0-3550 GCF_000164805.1 Carlito syrichta | reverse complement strand
CAATTCTGACAGGGAGGAGAGAAAGAAACCAAGCCTGAATAATATCATATCCCATGTCTTATCAGTGGTCCCTGTCTCCCTTCTTGTACAATCCAGAGGAATATTTTATCAACTATTTTGTAAATGCAAATTTTTTAGTAGCTCTGGAAACATTTTTAAGAAGGAGGGAATCCCACCTCATTCCATTTTTTAAGTGTAAATGCCTTTTTTTAAGAAATTATTTTTTAAATTCTCCACTCTCTAGGAGAGAGACACCCACTTGTTTGTTAGCCAATGAACCCCAAACATTTTTGACAATTTTTCCCATCCATCAAACATCTCTCCTCCTCCCTCTCCCTCTTCTCCTCCTCCTCCCCCTCCTTCTTCTCCTGCTAATCCTGCTCCCCTTCCTGACCTTACTCCTTTTTCTCTTCCCCATTCTCCTTCTCCTTCTGCTATCCCTCTTCCCTTTTCTACTCCTCCACCTTATCTACTTTCTGTTCCTACTTCTGTTCCCCTGACTTCTACACCTCTTTTACCCTCACCTCGAACTCTTCCTCCACCACCTCCTCCTCTTCCTTGTCCACTACCTCCTTCAGCTTCATTTCTATTCACAGAGTGTGTTTGCATACCAGCTATTAAAGGCACTACTAACATGACATCTGCCAAGGAAATTAAATCCTCTGTGACACAGCTATCAACCTCAACAGCAGTGTGTAATGCAGACCCTCAAATGAAACCAAAAGGCATCCTCAGACATGTTAAAAACTTAGCAGAACTTGAAAAGTCAGGAGCAAACATGTACAGTCAAATAGAAAAAAAAAACTATCCATGCACAAGCATCTCAGAACTGCAAACTGTTTGCCCTTCAAAGGTAACAAATATGGAAATCACATCTGAACAAAACCAGAAACAAAATTGTTGAGAGAATTGAAAATCAATCTTACAGTCAATCTACTTCACTGTAATGCTGTTTTTTATATTTTAATAGGGCAAGTCTTTTGTTGATCCTAATCTTCAAGTTGAACACCAAATCTGAATGTCAAAGAGGATTCTATTCTTTTACCCCAAACTCAATGCAATGCAGTTTTTCCTTATTTTTAATTTAAAAAATTAACCTCATCATTACTAACTCATATGATAGGTGTACCTTAATTTTTTAACTACAAAGTAACATTATATGTCCTACATTTATTTAAAAAGTAAGTAATTTAAATATATTTTTTAATAGGAATATGTGGGCATGAAAGTCAAATACCCAACATAAACCAAAAGCATGTCTATCATGTTATGCAATGACTTTTGTATTTATTTTCTGATCATAGTTTTATATGAAAGTTCCAAGAAAAAGGCAGACTGTAAGAAATAAGCTAAAACGATAGCATAGGTTCTGTTACTTTCTTGAAACTATGTATTTGGCAAGAAGAAATACTACCAAAGTAAAATGCTATGTAACTAGGAATGTAGGGGATGACATATATAAGGTATTTCAAAATAAATTCCAGGTGCTATAATATATAGTCATATGTTTTCTTATAAAAATCATCCTTTACTCTGGCTTGCTTTTATCTTACTAGTATACTTATGGATTTGAGAATTTTTTTACTTTATTCAACTGCTGTCTTATTCTATTTATTTCTCATTGTGCTTTCCCTTTTCTTCTTTATAATGGAAATAAATTTTGAGTTTTTGACTTTTGCAAAACATTTCATTGTTCCCACTGATGTTTAAAGTTCTATATAAGTTTGCTTGTTCACATTATTATATCGTCTTCTTAATTATAATTTTATCATGAGTCTCCTTTAAAAGTATTTATCTCCAGTTTAATAAATAAAATACAATGAATATTTGGTGAACTATCTTTGGGTTTATATAGATCTGTGCTCTTTATTTTATTTTGTTTATTTATTTATTTTTTTTTGAGTTGGAGTCTCACTCTGTCACCCAGACTGCAGTGAAGTGGCCACTCCCGGCCACCACAGCCTCGACCCGCTGGGCTCCAGTGATCCTTTCACCACAGCCTTCCCGAGTAGCTGGAATTACAGGCATGTGCTACCACGCCCAGCTAATTTTTGATTTATTGTAGAGATGAGGTCTCGTGAAGTTGCCCAGGTGGGTCTCAAACCCACGGGCTCAGGCAACCCAGTTACTTTGGCCTCCCAAAGTGCAGGATTACAGGCTGAGCCACCAAGCCCGGCTGTGCTGTTTATTTTAGACAAAGAAGATAAAAATGTATACTCTGAGAAGACATCACTATAGTAGGAGTAATTGTTCTAGTATTTTAGAGCTCAGTTAACTAAATTTTTAACAGCATTACCTAAGCTAAGTACTGCCGGAGTCCAGCTCCAGGAGATAGCCAGAGCCTGAATGGGGAGAATCAGGAACGGCGAAGAAGAACGACAGGAGTCACCTGCCGGGGTAGTGTTCAAGACTCTGCCAATTTTTATTTATTTTTCACAAGCTTATATAGGTTTTCCACTCAGCCTTGCACCCACAAATGTATCTTATGTTGCTAACCAAACGCCCATGTACATCCATTTTGCACTCACAATAAGGTTGACCTTTAACAATTTTAACCACAAATCGTGTTTTTCTTAAGTCAAACATTTATGAACATCCTGGTTTTCTTCCTAACTTTCTTATAACTATTTGCTATTATAGGCCTATAATATCCTTACCCTATAAAACTAAACCTTAACCCTAAGTCTTATTTAATTTACTTACTACTATATATTTATTTCTATTAATCTTATTTCTATCCTTATATCCCTATATTTTCTTAACTATCACTTATACTATTATATATCTCTTATCTTACTAGTTTATCTTATCTTACTATCTTAGTATTAAAATTCTAAATTCTATCTTCATTAAACTACTATTTAATCCTAAAATATCTTGACCTATTTTTTATCTCAAAATGGTTGTTTTCCACCAGCTCTCAGCTGAAGTCTGTTGTATATGAGGAAGTGGTCGACTTGTTTTTCTCGGCCTCCTGCTGTTTACTGAAAAACATCCTTAGGGGCACCCTTTTTGCTGCAATCTCACCTCCATTATGCCTATGTATATTTTTTGCTGTCAAATGCCATCATCCATTAGCACATCTATTATCTCAAATAAAGAGGGAACATTCTCAAGCCTATGCACACAATCCTTCAGAGTTAGGGAAGGTCCGTCAACAGGATCCATGGGGCCTTGCCTCCATCATGGCCGCATTTTACTGGGGCCTTGCTCCCAACTGGTGTTTTTCCTGTTTTCAGGTCCCTTTTACCTTACTTTTACTAGTGACTGTGGCTCCCGGCAAAGTACTATCTTCTTACCTTCTTTAGGAAACCTGCACTTAAAATGAGCTCAGTTTGAGCTCAAATAGTTAGGCACATAGATAGACAATAGGTAGATAGATATAGATAGGTAGGCAGATAGATAGATAGATAGATAGATCTATGCACATAGATATATGACTAGATAGATGTATCTATGTACATATAGCTATCTATCTATCATCTATCTATCTAATAGTACATAATGTCAAATATATAATATGTGATCACCAAGTAATTACTTTGCTTTG
>NW_006947712.1:0-1053 GCF_000164805.1 Carlito syrichta | reverse complement strand
CGGATCTACAAGGAACTCAAAGATATGGGGAAAAAAAGCTCCATTACAAAGTGGGCAAAATAGGCGAATAGATACTTCTCAAAAGAAGACACATGAGCAGCCAACAGATATATGAAAAAATGCTCAGCCTCACTAATTATCAAAGAAATGCAAATTAAAACTACACTGAGATAACCACCTAACTCCAATCACGATGGTCATCATCAATAACTCAAAAAACAACAGATGCTGGAGAGGATGTGGGGAAAAGTGAACACTTCTACACTGTTGGTAGGAGCCTAAACTTCCGTGGAAAAGAATTTAGTGATTCCTAAATCTAAAAATCAACCTTCCATACAGCTCCACAATCCCCCTGCTGGGAATACAGCCAGAGAAACTCAAATCACGCTATGAAAAAGATACCTGCACACGCATGTTTATTGCAGTATTGTTCACAATAGCAAAAACATGGAACCAACCGTGCTGCACATCAAGAGAGAACTAGATAAAAAATGTGATCAGCCGGGCTCGGTGGTTCAGCCTGTAATTCCATGCCTTTGGGAGGCTGAGGTGAGTAGATTGCCTGAGCCCACAGGTTCCAGACCCGCCTGGGCAGCGAGACTTCAATTCTACAATAAATAAAAAGAAAATCAGCCAGACATGGTAGCGCATGCCTGTAATTCCGGCTACTTGGAAGGCTGAGGCGGAAGGATCGCCGGAGTCCAGCAGGTCGAGGCTGCGGTGACCGGGAGCAGCCACTGCACTCCAGTCTGGGCGACAGAGTGAGACTCCAACTCAAAAAAAAAAATGTGGTCGATATACATGATGGAATATTATGCAGTCATAAAGAAGGACAAAATTATGAACTTCACAGCAACTTGGGTGGACTTAAAAGTTTGTAAAACTGAATGATCTATAACGAAACAAAGAACTGAGTATCACATGTTCTCACTCATAAGTGGACCTTGAATAATTATAATTCTATAAGAAAGCATTTGTCAGTAATGGGAAACTGTCAGGGGAGGGAAGGTGGGATTGGCAGTTGAGGGAAACTGCTAGGGGAGGGAGGGGCAG
>NW_006947711.1:0-7172 GCF_000164805.1 Carlito syrichta | reverse complement strand
GGGGGTGGTCCTTTTTGCAATTTTGAGATTTACTTAAGGGGGGAGCTATGATTCAAAATCTATCTGCAGGTCCTGGTATTCGCTGACAGGTGTATTGATAATCTGGAACCCACTTCCCACTGCCTTGGAATCTGTTTTTGCAGTGGGGCTGTAGGTTTACTCACTGAAATAAAATGTGGTTATCAGAGGGAAGAAAATGGAGCAGACAGTGGGTTGAAGAGGGGGTGGAGAGATAGAGGAGTAAGGGGGAAAACAAACGAGTGTGCCATCAAATGGAGAGAGAGACCTATACTGAAACAGATAAAAACAATAGACTACAACTACAGACTAACCAACTCCCATACAAAAAAAATAAAACATACAATGATGCTAACATACAAGCTAACCAACCACCTTATAGTTGTGCTGTTCCTCTATACAAATATATGGTTTACAGAGAGAAGAAAAGAGAAGAAAAGGAAGAGGGGAAAAAAAGGAACAAAACAGTCAGAATAGAATTAAGTCATTAAACTAGCAGAACCAATCAAGCACACTCTGAGATTTTTTGTTTAAGTCCATGTCCTTTCAGCTCTGATTTCTTGCTTTCTTTTCAAGCTAGTAAATTAGTTTGCAGTTAGGATCAGTTGCTCCTGGTCTGCTGTGAGGGACCGGTCAGATCACCCTCTGTTCATCACTCTGGCCTGTGTCTGTTTTTCAATCTTGTTTCTCCCGTTTTGGTGTTGTTACCTTGAATAGAAAGCAGGTGGTGCTATCTCAGCTACTCGCCCCAGAGAGGGTGGGGCCAGACTCAAACTGGGCAGAGGTTGGAGATGAAGATGAAAGCCTGCCTCAGGGCACACGTGAGGGGACCCACAGCAGGCAGGACATCTCGGTCGCAGGAGAGGTGGCAGCAATCCCAGCAGATATTGCCTGCAGCAGTTCAAGGACTGTAGTCGTGGATCACCTCCGGCCCAGGTGGTGTGATGTGCTATGGCCTCCACGGAGGCTGCAACAGCAGGAGTGATAGCTGCTGTGTCTGCACTGCAGTGGTTTTCCAGACCGATGCAAAGCCCCAGCGGTGAAAATGGCCTAGCTCCATATGGAGAGCAGGCTGCGATGTTGGGGTCCACAATCCCCGGGCAGAGAGCTGGAGACCTACTGCAGTTCTCCTTTGCAGAGAGTTTCATAGACCAGTTTGTCCCGTACACATCTCTGCCTCCAGAAGAAGCTCCGTAACCCAGCAAACAAGACTCCAATTCAGAAAAATAAATCTTAAAAATTTTAGAAAAATAAAACAGTATAGAAATTTAATAAGCTTTTTCCATTCTTAAAATTTGTGTACAATTTCTTGGTGCACTCTGTATTTTCTGCTTGTAATTTTGATTAAATGTTACAGATGTATAATCCTTAGACAAACATTTCACTTACATATTTGAAGGAAATAGAAAATCACATTCCCTTTATATTTTAACACAATTTATATTTTTAAAAGAGTATTTCCATTGAATCCCCTAATATTTTCTCTAAGACTTAATGCTGTAATCTGCAACAAAATATCCAATTAATCTGATACTTTTAATCACCAAACATTTAAAATAAGGCACACAGAAAAAAGAGAATTTGGGGAACCATATATATAAACCAAAATAACATGGAGATTTAAAATACAGTAAGTGTTTGGGCTCTGCATTAGTATAAAAATTTAGATAATTGAAAATTCTGGAAAATTGATTATGATCTTAGCAAAAGAAATGTTCAAATACTGTAGGAAAAACTGCTCAAAAGCTGTTACACAATACTCAAAACATCCAAAAGTTACTAAACTAAAGAAAGTGCTAATATATCATTTGTTTGTGCTATAACAAAATCCCAACAGGACTCCGTGACCATCATAATAAAACACTACCTCTTGAATAACCCCCACAGGTCCCCCCCTAGTTTGGGTGTCTCTCAGTGCTCTCAATAAACACTGCTATAAAAAAAAATAAACACTACCTCGCTGAGTGGATTCTTGAATGGTCACTTATCACTAAAAAATTTATGGATAGGTGAACCCATGATTTCCTTCACATCTTGGGAATGAAATTTACCATGTCTGCCACATTTGCCAGAGCACTGCACACAAGTGCTTGAAGTCTAACTATTACTCAGTAGTGAAGGTCTCTCCCATTATGATGTCAAAGTTCTGATGCTGATGTCATAAATGACAATTTGACATGCTTGTTTCCCTGACCTTGCTTACCTCTTTAATGTAAAAATTAGCCCTTTGGTCAATCGACAGATTCAGTGAAATAACCTTTAAGTTAACATCATTCTTCTCAGACCTGGAAATTGCAATAAAGAATTCATAAGAAACCATAAACAATCACGAATAGCAAAAGAATCTTATCAAAAGAAACAAAGCAGGAGCTATCGCAGTTCCAGACTACAAACTTTACTATATGTTTACAGGAATCAACACAGACTGCTATTGGTACAAGAATAGGTCCATAGGCCAATGGATCAGGACAGAGAATGAAAACCTCAAATTCTCAACCAGCTCATCTTTGAAAAACCTCCAAGACCCACTGGTTACTGGAGAACATATTCAGTAAATGGTGCAGGGAAAAGGCTGACAACATGCACAAGAATGAAACAGTACCCATATTTATCACCATACACATTAACTCTAAATAGACCCAAGGCCTAAAAGTAAAAGACCTAATCATAATAATCTTACCAAACGCAGGAGACACCATTAGGGTAACTGGAACCAGAAAATAATTCCTCTTCAGAGCCCTAAATACCCATGCCTTAAGGAGTAAGTTAGATAAGTAGGACCTCATCAAATTAATGTACTACTATGAAAGAAAAGAAACCATCAGAAGAGTAGGAATACAACCAACAGAATGTAGAAAACGATTCTTCACCTATATATCTGTAAAAAGGCATAACACCCAGGATCTACAAGAAACTCTAACACTCAGAAAAATCAGACAAACTTTCCCTTTAAAAAGTGTGCAAAATACGTGATTGGACAGTTTTCATAAGAAGAGACAAGGCCAGCCAGCAGACACATGAAAATTGCTCAGCCTCACTTATCATCAAAGAAATGCAAATGAAACCACTTTGAAATACCACATATCCCCTGTAAGACGGGCCATCATCAATAAAACAAACAATAACAGATGCAGGTAAGGATTTGGGAAGAAATAAATACTTCTACACTGCATGTGGACTGAAAAGTTGAGCAACATCTTTGGAAAACAATGTGGTGGTTTGTAAAGGGACAAGATCTTGACCTACCATGTGACTCAGTAATTCCCCTGTTGAGAATATACCTGGATGAACTCAAATCATTTTACAAGAAAGATACCTGCACGAGTATGTTTTTTTATGGCTCTAATCACAATTGCAATGAAACATGGTACGAACCATGTTGTCCACGGAAGTTGGAAAGGATAAAATAAATGTGGTATATACTCAGTAGATAATGATTTAGCCATAAAAAAGGACAGTTAGAAAGATTTTGCAGAACGTTTGAGGGATATGAGTTATGTCATGTTCAGTGATTTATCACAGAAACAAAGAACAGAGTTCCATAGGTTCTCACTCATGACCTGAACTTGATCACTCATAGTTCTGTAAGCAAGTGATTGGCAGTAGTGGAAAACTGTTTAGGTGTAGGGGTGAGATTGGCAGTGGAGGCATACTGCTAAGGAAGGGAGGGGCATACCTCAACAACCAATGACCCTGCATAATTAATGTTTGTATATCTAACTCTGAATGGTACCCACATTTTTACAAAAAAAATAATTAATTAAATAAATAAATAAATAAATAAATAAATAAATGAAAGCTGTAAAACTGCAACTGACTTTGTTTATTCTGTTTTTCATTTTTTTAAATTTTTAAATGGTTATAATTCAGGGATGGGCCTAGAAATGTTCATCATGCAGGTATTGATGTTTTAAGAATTGTATACTACTTCTAGGATAACTCTTTTTCCCTTTAATAGGTTGTAATACATGGTATAATGCTGCCTTCAAAACTGACAACTAGAGCATTCCTCACATAAATTCTGAATGTTTTATTCTGCCTAAATTTAAACTTGTTAAGATTCCAGATCTATATCATTATTGGAAAACTGAACCTTGAGATTCAATGTACTTAAGTACTATTCAGAAGGCAGAATGCATAATGAATCTTAAAAATTTTAGAAAATAAAACAGTATTGTGATTTAACACAGCTTGTATTCTTGTACCAATACTAGGCTGTGTTGGTTATTGTAAACATATAGTAAAGTTTGAAGTTTGGAAGTGTAATAGCTCCTGCTTTGTTTGTTTTGATAACACTCTTTGGCTATTCAGGATTTTTTATGGTTTCATATGAAGTTTTTTTTGTAATTTCCAGGTCTGAGAAGAATGATGCTAACTTAATGGTTATTTCATTGAATCTGTAGATTGACTAAAAGGCTAATTTTTACATTATAAGAGGTATGTAAAGTCAGGGAAACAAGCATATCAAATTGTCATTTATGACATCAGCCTCAGAACCTTTACATCATAATGGGAGGGACCTTGACGACTGAACAATCCTTAGGCTTCAAGCACTTGTGTACAGCGCTCTGCTAAATGTGGTAGACATGGTCGATTTCATTCCCAAGAAGTGAAGATAAACATAAGTTCAAATCAACACATCCAAAAATTTCTCCAGGGATACGTGACCATTCACGAATCCTATAAAGGAGGTAGTCTATTTTTTTTAAAGTAGTCTTTATTGAGAAAACCAATAAACTCCCAAACTGGGAGGGGACATGAGGGCGCTGCCCAAGAGATAGTCTTTTATTATTATGGTCACGGAGTCCTGTTGAGGCTTGATTATAGCAGAACCAAATAATATTTTTTAAACTTTCTTTAGTTTAAAAACTTTTGGATTTTTTTGTATTGTGTAACAGTCTTGGAGCAGTTTTTCCTACAGGACTTGAACATTGCTTTTGATAAGACCATAATAAATTTTCCAAAATTTTCAGTTATCTAAATTTTTATACTAATGCAGAGCCCAAATACTTACTACTTTGTAAATATCCATGTTATTTGGTTTACATATATATTGGGCCTCAAATTCTCTTTTTTTATGTGTGCCTCATTGTAAATGCTTGGAGATTAAAAGTATTACATTAATCGGATACTTTGTTGCAGAGTACAGCATTATGTCTTAGGTAGAGAAAATACAAGGGAATTCAATGGAAATACTCTTTGAAAAATATAAATTGGGTTAAAATAGAAAGTGAATGTGATTTTATAATTCGTTCAAATATATACGGGAAACTTTTCTCTAAGGATTGCACATCTGTAACATTTAATCAAAATTAATAAGCAGAAAACACAGAGTGCACCAAGACAATGTACACAAATTTTAAGAATGGAACAATCTACATTACATTACTAAACTGTTTTATTTTCTCAAATTTTTAAGATTTATTATGCATTCTGCCTTCTGAAGAGCACTTAGGTAAACTGAATCTCAAGGTTCAGTTTCCAAGAATGACATACAATTGTAATCTCAACAAGTTTCAATATCGGAAGAATAAAACATTCACAATTTATGAGAGAAAAACTGTAATTGTAAATCTTGAAGGCGTAATTATACTATGTATTACAACCTATTAAAGGGGAAAGGAGTTATAATTGGATTATAATACAATTCTTAAAAAGTCAATCCCTGCATAATGAACATTTCTAGACCCAACCCTGAATTGTAAGCATTTTTAAAGTAAAAGAAAATACAAAATAGATTAACAAATAAAGTCAGTTGCATGTTTTACAGCTTTCATTTATTTATTTAGTTAATAATTTATTTTAATTTTTTATAAAATGTGGGGTACAATTCAGAGTTAAATATGCAAACATTGATTATGCAGGGTCACTTGTTGATGAAGTATGCCCCTCCCTTCCTTAGCAGTATCCCTCCACTGTAAATCCCGCCCCTCCCCATAAAAAGTTTTTCACTACTGCCAATCACTTTTTTACAGCACTGTAAGTGATCAAGTTCAGCACTTGAGTGAGAACATATAGAAATCTGTTCTTTGTTTCTTGATAAATCACTGAAAATGACCTACCTCATATCCATCAAGCGTTCTGCAAAATCCTTATATCTGTCCTTTTTTATAGCTGCAAAATATTCCACTGAGTATATACAACATATATTTTATCCATTCCAGCTTTGATGGACAACATGGTTGGTACCATATTTTATTGCAATTGTGATTAGAGCTGCAAAAAACATATTGGTGCAGGTAGATTTTTGGTAAAATGATTTGAGTTTCTCCAAGTATATTTTCGATTGTGGAATTACTGAGTCACATGGTAGATCAATATCTTTTCCCTTTACAAACCACCACACTGTTTTCCAAAGATGTTGCTCTACTTTTCAGTCCACATGCAGTGTAGAAGCATATATATCCTCCCAAACCCGGATTTGCGTCAGTCATAGGGTGTTTTATAAATGATGGCCAGTCTTACAGGCGGTATGTGGTATTTCAAAGTGGTTTCGTTCGCATTTCTTTGATGATGAGTGAGGCTGAGCAATTTTCCTGTGTCTGCTGGCTGCCCGTATCTCTTCTTATCAAAAGCGTCCAATCATGTATATTGCACACTTTTCAAAGGGAATGTGTGTCTGAGTTTTCTGAGTGTTAGAGTTTCTTGTAGATCCTAGATGTTATGCCTTTTTACAGATATATAGGTGGAGAATAGTTTTTACCATTATGTTGGCAGTATCCCTGCTCTTTTGATGGTTTCTTTTGTTTTGCAGGAGAGTATTAATTTGATTAGATCCCACTTGTCTAACTTACTTCTTAAGGCATGGGTATTTAAATCTCTGAAGAGGACTTACTTTCCGGTTCCAGTTTCCCTAATGGTGACTCTTGCATTTTCTAAGATTATTATAATCTGGTGTTTTACGTTTAGGTCTTTGATCCATTTACAGTTAAGGTGTATGGTTATACATAGGGGTCCTGTTTCAATCTTGCGCATGTTTTCAGCCTTTCCCAGTACCATTTATGAAAATGTTCTCCATTAACCAGTGGGTCTTGGAGGTTTTTTCAAAGATGAGTTGGTAGAGGATTTGAGGATTTCATTCTCTGTCCTGATCCATTGGCCCATGGACCTATTCTTGTAACAATACCAGGCTGAGCTGATTGCTGTAAACAGAT
>NW_006947710.1:0-1165 GCF_000164805.1 Carlito syrichta | reverse complement strand
GTCCTAGGATGACTTTGTTTTGAGATAAGGGCAGTTTTGTATTAGAGGATTCTTTCTGCCAAATCCTTCAACATTCAGGGAACAGAAAAGAATATTGTGACCACTGGGTTTTCCCAGGACAGATTCATTCTCTTGGGTTTTTTGAGAAGGCAAGTCTGTACCTACAAAATACACTTAACTCTTGAGCATCTGCAGAAATGCCCAGAAGGAGAATGCTTAGAGCTAGATGAAATGGCCATGCCAGGTACACAGAAGGTGCCTGACACAGAGCCAGTGTTCAGGGAAGGTTGACTCTCATTGCCAAGGAACATGGCAGTGGTAGTATTCTTGCTGGGAGTCAGTTCTTACTCACCCCTCAGGTGAGTTCTGCCTTCTCCTCCAGTTTTTAGTGCTGTTCTGAGAATCTAGCAAAGGGACTCTGTCATCCCTGGTGCCTGCTGAAGACACCAGCTCCTTTGAAGGCACACTTACCAGAGTCAAGTTTCTGAGTTTCATGTTCATGGTCACAGGGTCCAGGCTGGGAGAGCAGAGCCCCACGACTCAGCCTAGTCCCTCTGATTTTTACATCTGTGCGGGGCGTCTCATGAGTGATACCTCACACTGGGGTCTGAACATCAGGTTCAAAATCTGCCACTGTTGGGCAGAGCAACCAACACTCCTTGATCCACACAAATCCAGTGGCCAGGCTTGGTGGCTCAGCCTATAATCCCAGCACTTTGGGAGGCTGAGACAAATGGATTGCCTGAGCCCGAGGGTTCGAGACCAGCCTGGGCAACTTTGAGAGACCTTGTCTCTACAATAAATCAAAAAAATTAGCCAGGCATGGTAGTGTGTACCTGTAGTTCTGGCTACTTGGAATACTGAGGTGGAAGGATCGCTGTAGCCCAGCAGGTCAATGCTGGGGTGGCTGTGAGTGAGCCACTGCACTCTAGCCTGGGTGACAGAGTGAGACTCTAACTCAAAAAATATAAAAAATAAAAATAAAATACAAATCAAGCACACAGGGTGGGTTGGCAATCTCAAACCAAGTAGCTTTGGCCCCCTGGGAGAGAGGCACCTGAGACCAGGGCTCAGAACAAATAGCTATTTACTGGTCTTATTACAGGTGTCAGCATTAAATAGTAGGGCACTAAGAGTGATGGAAAAACTTGTCTCAGACTCTCTG
>NW_006947709.1:0-764 GCF_000164805.1 Carlito syrichta | reverse complement strand
TCAGAGCTTTGTAATCACCTCTCTTGTCCAGGTGTCTTCGTTACTTTTCTCTTATCCTGCAGTGTTTATTTCTAAAGAGAACTCAAAAGAAGCTTTTAGTGATGTTTTCCCAGACCCCCAAGGTTGCTCTCTGTATTTAGTTAATTTATCATAAAAATGTCCAATTAGTGCGGTGAAACCCCACTCTATAAACATTAACTTAGAATTTTAGCTATTGAATTAAGTAAAAACCTTAACGGTTAATCTTCATCCTAAGTCTGTGAAAACAGCGTTATAAATCATCTACATAACTCCTAGATAAGTGTTAGAACTTATAATGAATTCATAATTAACTTATTATAAACTTGTGCTTCTAAAAAACCTTATGTCTAAACACTAAACTACATAATTCTAAATCAAATGAGTGAATATACTTATATCATTTATTGCTCAAGCAATATCTAGTAACTTATAACCAAGTGAAAGAAAGCATTCTTGATGTGCTTCAGAGTTTAACCCTTGCATATGTTAGAAAAGGCCAAATGGCATAGTGGGAAAATGGAAAAATGAACCATGACATTCTCAGGTTAGCTGTGAGTACTTTGCATATACATGCCATTTTCTTCTTCCATGATTACACAGAATTTGTTCAGCCATACCAACAGCAAAGATGGAAGACAGAAGGGCCTCAGCTTCCCGGGCTTGCCCTGTGGACTGGGGTCTTCAGCCCACCAGGACCCTGTCAATCAGGTGGGCTGCAAGCTGACTCCCAACAGTATGTGATA
>NW_006947708.1:0-387 GCF_000164805.1 Carlito syrichta | reverse complement strand
TTGAAAAAAATACACACATATATATTTAAAAATATTCAGAAACCCTAGTAATCTTTGTGGTGATTCCTTTCAACACTTGACTTTGAAGACTTCAGTGAATATATCTTCATTTTTTTTGGCCCATTTGTAAATTAGTTTAAAAGTCATTGGCAGGTAGCTTATGTGCCTAATGTCCTTCTCCACAATTCAGAAGTTCTGAGTACAGAATGACTCCCAGATACACTTGCCAGTCTCTCAGTCTGAGGCCCTGGACTTGGGGAATCCTGAGTTCATGGAAGAGCTCTCCATAAGGCCATGCACACAGTGGTGTTGTCAGAGCAGCAGGGTTGCTTGCTGTTTACTGAGGCAGTTTAAGTCAATGCCCTCTTTTCAGAATCCTCAGAGACC
>NW_006947707.1:0-490 GCF_000164805.1 Carlito syrichta | reverse complement strand
AAATACCACCCAAAGTATGGATTTAGGTTTTTCTTGAAAAAAAAAACGATGGCAATACAGAATCATAATTTTACATCTGTTGTTGTTGTTGATGTTTCTGTTGTTGTTTTGAGTCATAGTCTCACTCTGTCACCCAGGCTAGAGTGCAGTCACATGCTCATGGCTATTGCAGCCTCACCTTTCTGCTCTCAGGTGATCCTTCCACCAGTCTTCCAAGTAGCTGGAACTACAGGAATGTGCTACCAAACCCATCTATCTATCTATCTATCTATCTATCTATCTATCTATCTATCTATCCATCCATCCATCCATCGTTGTAGAGAAGAGGTCTTGCCAAGTTTCCCAGGCTAATCTTTAACCCCTGAGCTCAAGTAGTCCTCTCACTTCCACCTCCCAAAGTGCATATTTTAACATGTCTTTACAACTGAGAATCTGGATGGTTGGATACTCCTTGCAACAAGTACGTTTGCTCCTGGTTACAGCAGTATCC
>NW_006947706.1:0-4881 GCF_000164805.1 Carlito syrichta | reverse complement strand
AAATGTTCAGATCAAACATGAACTTTTGCTCACATGTAGAAGCATTGATATTCCATGTAGGAGAGGAGTGAGATTTCACGTCTTGTGCAAGCTTGAGTCCAAAAGGTGAAACTCCTTTAGCATAACAGTTACCCTGAAATGTTTCAGAAAGGGGGTAGACAGGCACATTTGCACTGAACTCACAGGAGAGAAGCAAATGTCTGCAATGGTAAGTGATGGAATGATGTTTCCCTTTCCAACACCCTTCATTGGCACCATGAGACAGAACTTTTGCCTTCCCCCACTGAGTCCAGACTGTGCCTGTATCTCTGCTGAAAGAAATGACCCTCAGAAAAGGAAATCTGAGATACAAAGAAGCTTGCACTCTAGATTTATTTATTTATTTATTATTGGCCCATGGGTTGCTCATCTCATGTGGTAAACTTTCCCTTCCTTTGGGAGCAAAAATCCATGAAGGCCTAACCACTGTGGGTTTTGCTGCTCTTTTGGGTCTAGGAGATCTCTGGAGCTGCCACAATTTGGGCTAGTTCTGGGAAGTGCCTGTAAGGGATTCCGTGATGTGAAGGTGCAAGAGTTGAATTCTGGGGTCAAGGGTCACTGACACATCGGGTGGACTCTGGAGAAATACTTCAATGTGTTGGAGTATGAACTAGTCTGCAAGATGTGTGGCTACATGGAATTTGCTCTTAGCTCCTGATGGGCAGGCAATGTTAGGTGGAGCTGAATTGGGCTGACTTTTCCGGTTTTCCAGCAGCAGGTGAAATTACCAACCCTAATGATGTTGGCAGGAGAATGACATAGATTGTGTAGAGTTGTTTTGGTTGATCCAGCTAGCCTTATTGTGGTGTTTTTCTCAGTTGACAGCTGTGGTGGTGCTGTACTAGGTACATGCAGAGGTTCAAGTCATTGTGAGTTGCCAGGGTCACTTGGGTAGCGATGTTCAGTGAGGTCTTGAAACAGACTTTTCCTAGTGCTGTGTTATTGTGTTAGATGTGGTAATGGGCTCTGTCAGTTGACCTCTGATCAAGAGGTGGTGCTTGTAGGAGAGCATCAACTGTGGTGGTAGTTATGGACTTTTTGTTTGGCCTATGTTTCCTTAAGGAGGAGGTATACAGAAGACCTAGGTGATGGGTGTGCTATGGAGGACTCCCAAAGTTCCCTGTCTGTATTGCACTTTCTAAGCAGAAGCATGGAAAAGCCAGTTGGGTTGGATTATGTCAGACAGTTCTGTGATCCAGCTCCCCACCAGTGAGAGTGATTGGCTACCCCAGTGGGATTTGGGAAGGTGTTCCCTGGCTGCAGAGGTAACTCTGCATTGTGCCTCTGCTGCACAAAAGAGTTCATACAAAGAGTAATGAATCACTGGGGCAGTAAGTCCCACCTAGATCCTCTACCTTTGACACAGGTAGTCTGCATTCAAATATAAAACTTAAACCAGCCACAGGTCTTACAAAAGCTTGTCCCAGACAGAAAATACTGACATGGTGGAATTTGCCTTTGGGGCAAATAAAAGCATCAGGACTTCCTCTTCCTTGCTCAGCCTGGCAGTTGGTGGTAGGATGGAGCCCCCAAGGAAGGTTTTAAGTTCTTAGCAGGTGACTCAGCCAGAGTCATTTTAGGGTTCAATTGCCTGCAATGTTTCACATGGGTTTTGGCAGCACACAGTAGTGGAGTATCCAGGCAGTTTCCCATGTGAAACTGGAGTCCCACAAAGGTCAGGACAATCTCTGGGCTTCTGGTGGAAATCTGGTGTTAAGATGATAGTGGTCATTCTGTAGCTCTGCCACTGGGGAAGAGAGGATGACTCCAGTGGTGACAGCCTAGGCCAGTGGGTGGAAAGTGTGTGTGTTGCTCACCCCTTAGCCTTGGTGCCACTTGTTCTTCAACCCCAGTGATGATGAACCACACTTTTATGAATTTCAGCCCCAATGCAGTGGCCACTGCCTCACTGGTGCCTCAGCTCCAGTACTGTTGAGCCCCAGGACAGTGTTCAGTCTGTTGACGGCTGAGCTCTAAAATAACATCTTGATGTTCCTGGCTAGGTTTCAAGGAGTGTGTGGGACCCAGTGTGAGCTCCCTCCCTGAAGCCCTTGTGTCACACAACCTTTGTCAAAGTTGGGTCCCACAGTCAAGAGGCTCTCTTGTGACTAGGATTACAGAAGCCCACAGTGGGAATGTGGACTCCTGGGGGGGTCTCTCACTTACCTTCACCACACAGTTGGGAGTCTATACTTGCTCCCAGTGAATCCCAGCCAAACAAACTTTCTTGCTTTCCTCTCCTACTTTGCCTTAGTTTTTTTCCCTTGTAGCTTTATTGGTGAATTCCACTGTTCTCTCTTGGATGCTTTCTTCAAAGTATAATTACCTACTAACTATAATTGTTTCTTTTTAGTGGTGGAGGTGATAATAAAATGTGTCTTATCATTCATCTTGAAACCCCCTGATCTACTATTTTTACAAATCCAGTGAGCGTTCTATCCCTAGTTCTTGTCGATGTCTGATGGTAAAGGTCTCCCAAATCATATTCAATAAAATTCTGCACATGCCATGTCAATCTACTCCCCTTCTTATATGATTTTTCCTTGGGGAAATTATGTTAGATACATATTTGTCTCATTGCCTTTTGTCCTTTCATTGTGATATAAAATGCAAATGAGCAGAAACTTTATCTGGCTTGTTCGCTTTAATAGTTTCACAAAGATATACATGCACCTTGAGATAAACATTAAGAAAATGAAAATTTATAAAATACTAAGAATGACAGGGAAAATAAAAAAATACATAGAGTCTATGCAAAATAACTGCAGTAAATAAAATTGAATGAAAATCTAAAACTAACTTCTGAAACAAAGATATAACATAATTTTATTTGACAAATATGTCCACAAATTTGATATTAAAATTCAAAGACCTGAAAAGAAAACAATATAAATATTTGCTTTTTAGAAGCATTAGATGAATAGTATTAAATGTTATAATTTCATTCTTTATAAACATAAATGGATTCAACTATAGTTATGAAAAATATTTTAAGTTGAGTGAAATGTTAGGTTGTATTCAATATTAGGTGGAGTTCAAAATATATGTTTCACAAGGTGACAGAAGATAATTGATATTCACAAAACAGATTTGTGAATTCCCACTTATATATTTGAAGGGGGCAACCAAAAAACTGTAATTTATTTAATTAAAAATTTGTATTTATTCTAACATGTTTAAACTTGAATTGCCTTCTAACTTCCCTCTGTTTTTTTTTATGCAGTCCATTTATCAAAATGCTTTTAAGACTGCTCAAAACAGTTTTTGAACTCATCAATTTTGATGCCTTTAGTGCTTCCAACTTTTCTGTTTCACATCTTCCACATCTGCACAATGTTTCCCTTTGAGAACTTTATTCATCCAGGGAAACCAAGAGAAGTGATTAGGAGCAAGATCAGGTGAATAGGGAGGGTGGGATATAGGTGTCATGTCATTTGGGGTCAAAAACTGCTGAACACTCAGCACAATGTGGGCAGGTTGTCCATGTAAATTGCCCATTATGAAATGGGAATGCACTTAAAGGCCTCTCCCCACCAAAAAAAAAATTCACTGAAGCCAAACATGGCCTCTCACAACGAATCCAGTTGGTACACTGATACCAATGGGTTCCCAGAACACTTGCCTAATGGGTGAAGCCTGTACTACAAGGGGCCCACTCTCCAAAACATAATTCCAGGTTTTGGGGGGTTGCCTTTGCATATGAAATCTCAAAAAATCAAATTCAGAGAAGTGAACAGTAAAGTGGTGGTTACCAGAAGATGTAAGGGTAGGGTAAAGGAAGAAAGGTAAGCTATTACTCAAAGGTTATAAGGTTTTAGTTAGACAGAAAGAATGAGTTCTAGTGATGTGTTGCACAGTATGGTGACTATAGCTGATATCAAGGTATTGCTTACTTCAAAGTTGTTAAAAATAATATATTTTAAATGTTCTTACCACAGAAGAATGTGAGGTGATAGGTTAATTAACTTTATTTATTCATACCACAATGTAAATATATTGTAACATTACATTGTACTTTGTAGACATATACAATTATTAGTCCATCCAAATAAAATTAAATATTATATTGAAAAACAAAATAGATTGAATCATAAAAAGCAAAAAAGTAGCAATTAAAGAAACAGATGTAAAATAAGATGGACTTTTATATATATATATATATATATATATATATATATAGTGATTTATTTCTACTAATGATGAAGAATTAATTATTTTATTTTATTTTTGTTATCATGTAAACAATTCGAGTGCCAAGTATGTGCCCTGCATTGATTCAAAAGCTTTTCATACATTATCTCATTGAATCCTCACAACTCTGTGAAGTAGGTGCTATTAGTATCTCTGTTTTACAGATGAGGAAACTAAGGCCCAGAGATGCTAAGGACCTCGCCAAAGGTCTCCAAGCAGTGGGGCAGGTATATGAGTCTGTACTGCCTCTCGCTCCACTGAGATGATCCTTGGCACTATTTAGTTTGCCAAGGTATTCACATGCATCTTTTGAATCTCCTTACAATTTAGCGAGGTAATACAAGGTAATGATGCCTTTCAATCATCCCCCATTTCTTTTTCTTTTTATGTCAATACCCTTGGGAACTAGAAATAGTTTTTGATCTGGGCTTCAAGTGTACTCATCACCCACACATGTGCACGTTGTACCTGATAGGTGATTTTTTTCTTCCTTCACCCCTTCCTACCCTTTCCCTTCTGAGTCTCCAGTGTCCATCATACCATTCTCCATGTCTTTGAGATGCCTTAGTTTAGCTCCTTGTAATAAGTGAGAACATGCACTGTTTGGTTTTCTGCTCCTGAGTTAGTTCACTTAGGATGATATCTCCAACT
>NW_006947705.1:0-756 GCF_000164805.1 Carlito syrichta | reverse complement strand
TTAGACTTACAGATTTTAAAAATCTGATGTTATTAATTAGCAATGCCAGATCAAAGTCTTGAAGAAATGTCGAATAATATAAGGGATGAATAAAACCTTTGAAATGGTTCACTTTAGGGCTTTCCACTTGTATGCTTACAATAGTAATTACCAAGCATGACTTTGACCTGTATTTCAGAATTGTATCTTTTTATGTGAAGACTTATATCTTCTAAAATATTATAACTCTTAAGTAAAACAAGTAACTATGCTGGTATTCAAAATCAGAATTTCCAGTAAAGAAAATTTACTCTATGTGTTTCATTGGAAAAAGCAAAGTAATTACTTGGTGATCACATATTATATATTTGACATTATGTACTATTAGATAGATAGATGATAGATAGATAGCTATATGTACATAGATACATCTATCTAGTCATATATCTATGTGCATAGATCTATCTATCTATCTATCTATCTATCTATCTATCTATCTGCCTACCTATCTATATCTATCTACCTATTGTCTATCTATGTGCCTAACTATTTGAGCTCAAACTGAGCTCATTTTAAGTGCAGGTTTCCTAAAGAAGGTAAGAAGATAGTACTTTGCCGGGAGCCACAGTCACTAGTAAAAGTAAGGTAAAAGGGACCTGAAAACAGGAAAAATGCCAGCTGGGAGCAAGGCCCCAGTAAAATGCGGCCATGATGGAGGCAAGGCCCCATGGATCCTGCTGACGGACCTTCCCTAACTCTGAAGGATTGTGTGCATAG
>NW_006947704.1:0-2954 GCF_000164805.1 Carlito syrichta | reverse complement strand
AAATGAAAGGAAATACTCTAAAGTACAGTTCAGAGACACTTAATTTTATGTAATTTAAAAATAAAAATCTGCTTCCTGAATTATGAAGTGAGAACTTTGATTTGTTGATGTTATTTCTAAATTTTACTATTATTTTTGAGTTGCATAATCCACAAACTAAATCCAGCTCCTCTGCATTAATGACTATAGTCTGAATGACCCAGTTACCTACAATGAAAATAAAGAGAAGGTTGTGTATATTTATTTATTATATTTATATATCATTCATACACACACTCACATATATTCGTTCAGTCGATACCCTTTTAATTTATCTTTCTTAGTGTCTGTAATTGACATGAGTTCTATTAAAATTAATTATTTTGAGCCGGGCTCGGTGGCTCAGCCTGTAATCCCGCGCCTTTGGGAGGCTGAGGTGAGTGGATTGCCTGAGCCCGCGGGTTCGAGACCCGCCTGGGCAGCAAGACCTCATCTCTACAATAAATCAAAAAATCAGCCGGGCGTGGTGGCGCATGCCTGTAATTCCGGCTACTTGGAAGGCTGAGGCGGAAGGATCGCCGGAGCCCACCAGGTCGAGGCTGCGGTGGCCGGAAGCGGCCACTGCACTCCAGTCTGGGTGACAGAGTGAGACTTCCACTCAAAAAAAAAAATAAAGAAATAAAATAAAATAAAATAAAATTAATTATTTTAAATTCTATGTTATTTCATTGTATCATGGCATTCCTTTTGTGCAAACATATGAAGGGAGAATATTTTGTGCTATGAATCTAAATGAGAAACTCAAGGAACAAAGAAAGAGGAGTGATCAGGAAATGGAAATCATCGTTTTGAGTTGGTCCCAACAGTATTTCAGTTTTCATTAGCATTCTATAAGCTTCATACTATGACTAGATTTTCAGTTCTAAGAAAGCTCTGCCTTGCAAATCTCAGAATTGGGCTTCGGTGTGAATGTCACTGCCCTACATGTAAAGCTAAAGGAGCTGTGAAATCACAGGAGTAGCAATTTGAAAAGTCTGTGCAATACTTTCAGAAAATATTCTTTATTTAATTATTGGATTTTTTTTTAAAGAATAACCTCGAATTATGAGAACAAATATTACTTTTTTCAAGTCTTAGCATCATTGGAATTGTGTGTCTCTATTAAATAATAGAAAATTATTTGTAATCCAACCCAATGATGGATACAAACTAGATATTGTGATGTTTTGAGGCATCATAGAGAATTAAGTAATTGAATAGACTTGAAAAATTTATTTGTTCAAGTTTTAAGTAGGTTTCAAATAGTGCAAACATAGTTATAAAGATATTAATGCTGGTAATTCATTTAATCCTCACATCCAGGACTAATGTTATTATTTCTATTTTCTGGAAGAAGAGATGGATGAACAGACAGATTAGGTTATTTACTTAGGGTTATTCAGTAAAGTAATTCAGAACTGTGATTTAATCCTAGGTAGTCTGGTAACATTGTCTGTACCTCTTTTCAATATTATAAAGTATCCATTTTTAATTTATACACTCATAATTTTAGTTTATTTTTAAATTTTGTTTCTCTCATCTATGACATTTTTGGGTAAAGATAACTTAATTTTCATTTTTACACCAAACAAACAATAATAAAACATTATAGGTCATTGATTTCCATTATGACTGGGATATACAATCTGGTACTGGGCAGAATATTTTTTTTTGTTTTTGTCTACCCTCAAAGGTAGACAATCTCTACAGTCTCTGAATTTTTATGTTACTTTTCTCTTGATAACACCAAGATGAGAAAGATGGAAATAGATTATAGCCAGGAAATGTTACTACTGTCTGTGCAACTATTCTTTTGCAACTTTTTTCATTTAGTTTGTTAATATATAATTCAGTCTCTCCCATTTCATCTTGACCCTTCCTAGTCTTCTCAGAATTCATTTATTTACTCAACTAACTAAGCCCTGCAATCATATACATTTTTTACATGCAGAAACTACAGAGCACTTGTAAAAAAGCTAAAAGTTCTATTTCCTCTGAATTCATTAGAAAACAATGCAATAGAATGAAAAAATGAATAATACATAAATGTTTTTATATAACACTATGTTTTCCTCAAAATATTATGTTGTTAGTAGCTTCTACAAATTCAAAGATTTTTGTAATTGTTTTACTGTGGGAGATTAACTGCCAACCCTTACCACGTATTCAGGTACATACCTGTACACAAACAAAATTTATAAAAATTAGTTGAAAATTTTAACCTAGATGTAGTGAAAACTAGTAATATTATTTAGAAAAATATCTTAAATGTAGTACTCTACAATTAATTATTACTATTATGAATTTCTTATGATCTCAGTTATCCCATTAACATGACATAGATATAAGATTTACTTAAGCAAAAATTATGAAAGGCAATACTTGAAGGAATCAACTTGATTAGGAGATACCTTTTTATCACTGACTTTATAAACCTTATTTTATAAAATGATGACCAGGGTGAACCATGACAAAGCGTAGCTTTCTCCTGTCTTGACATGGGAGATCAACATCTCATTTGAAATTGCAATTCTAACTCCACAGCGGAGATATGATTGTCCTACTGCAACACATTTCAAGTGAAGAGGAACTCAAGGTCACAAATTTGTCCAGGCATTTTTTTCAATAATGAAAGAATAAGAGAGAAACTCCAGTTTTATTAGATTCCGTATGTTACTTCTTTCTCCTCTACCTTTTTCTGCAACAGAAATGTAAGCTCAGGTAAAAATTGTGATAACCTAATTAGCAGACTCCTCCAATCTTTCAAATCTAGCAGTATATGTAAGGACTATACATTTTCTTCTTTAGTAAAGTTCTTTCAGGTTTGATTAGAATCTCAATTAAGAAGTCAGGTAGTGGAGGAAATGCTAATATGATTAGCTTGTTTGAAAACATCTGATTATGGTGACCAATCACTTTCAGTGCAAGATTAAAAA
>NW_006947703.1:0-730 GCF_000164805.1 Carlito syrichta | reverse complement strand
GTTGGTGGGAGTTTAAACTAGTGCAACCTCTGTGGAAAGCAGTGTGGCGATTCTAAAAGCTCTAAAAATTGACCTTGCATATGACCCTGCAATCCCCTACTGGGAATATACCCTGAAGAACACAAATCACTCTATAAAAAAGATACCTGCACACGTATGTTTATCGCAGCATTGTTCACAATAGCAAGAACCTGGAAACAACCATACTGCCCATCAAAAGAGGACTGGATTAAAAAAATGTGGTACATATACACGATGGAATACTACGCAGCCATAAAAAAGAACAAAATCATGAATTTCGCTGCAACCTGGATGGAACTAGAATCTATAATACTGAGTGACCTCTCACAAAAACAAAAATCCGAATATCACATGTTCTCACTCATATAATGGACCTTGAACATCCAATGCAATACTATGAGAAAATGACGGATGGTACTGGGAAACTATGGGGGGGAGGGGGATGGGATTAACAGTAGCAAATATCTGTCGGGGGATGGGAAAACACTTCTTATCTACAGGGTGCCTGAATGAAACGTCATTGTACACCTAACCCTTAACTGTACCCCACAAAACCATAATAAAAAATGCTGATTAATGAAAAAAAAAATTAAATCTGACTTGGAGATCCCTCTAAGCAGGGTGTTAAGAAATCGATTTAACTCATGTTATAAGATGTTAGTCACTTTTCTTAAGTTGTACAATGACCCAAGGCCAGTGTGTGGTGTTT
>NW_006947702.1:0-819 GCF_000164805.1 Carlito syrichta | reverse complement strand
TCTCACTGTCAGTCTGCAGTGTGAGTTGCCCCCACTGTCATCTCACCTTTGCCTGGCTCCTCCATTGTGTCCAATTATTGCAATTGGTCCCAGCCCCTCCCTGGCCTGCAAGAACCTCCTCCCTACCCCGCCCACATTCACCTTCACCTCTAACCTCCCACAGCCTTGGTCTCCCCTTTTCCTTCAGTCTGGAGTTCCTATAAGACAGCTGACACCTGCCTGGGCCTTGCAGACAGATTATGGACAGTGTAGGTTTAGCCCATGCTGTGAGGCCAGAGGCGGGGAGTCTTGGCAGTGAAGCAGGAAGCCAAAGCTCTCGAATGGATATTTGAGATTTTGGCGAGAAAAAGACCTGGGAGGTGTCCTGTTGAATCTGTCCTCCTCATCCCCCATCCCCACCCTCTGCCCATTAGCCCTGGCCCAGTCCTTCTCAGTGGGAGAGGATGGCTCACAGATATTCCCAAGGGCTCCCAGTTCTCCAAGTCCTGAAGAGGCCAGAGGGCAGCCTTGTCACTTCCTGGTGGAGCCGCTGGGGTTGTGAGGCTTCCCCTGCACCTTGTCTCCCTTGCATTTAAAACCCCTTTTTCTGTGTGTCTATCTCTTTCTTGCCTTGAGAGTCTGCCTTTCTGGCTATGGGTCTCTCGGCTGCAAAAGACTCCATAATAGGACGTGAAGCATCTAAGTGAGAGACCATTCGATGTTCAGGAGGTCTGATATTTTTGTTTGTTTTCATTAGTGTAGCCACAGTGCCCGGCACATGGTACATCATAGGCTCAATAAAATGTTTGAATAAATGAATGAATAGCAAAGATGAGCCAG
>NW_006947701.1:0-1221 GCF_000164805.1 Carlito syrichta | reverse complement strand
GTATTGTTGATATATTTTCATATCAGTGCACGATCAAGCTGACTATTTTAAAAATGTACTCTAAAAAATGAGTGCATTCTATTCTATTACTTTGTTTAACTGTTCATTCTTTGATATAAATTTAGATTATTTTTAGTTTCACGATTATAAAAAATGCTGTAAACTGAGCTCGGTGGCTCAGCCTGTAATCCTGCGTCTTTGGGAGTCTCAGGTGAGTGGATTGCCTGAGCCTGTGGGTTCAACACCTGCCTGGGCAGCGAGACCTCATCTCTACAATAAATAAAAAAATCAGCTAGGTTTAGTAGCGCATGCCTGTAATTCCGGCTACTTGGAAGGGTGAGGCGGAAGGATCGCCGGTGCCCAGCAGGTCGAGGCTGCGGTGGCCGGGAGTGGCCACTGCACTCCGGTCTGGGCGACAGTGTGAGACTCCAACTCAAAAAAAAAAATGCTGTAGTAAGATCCTTGTACATAATTTTCTACACTAATATCTAACTGCTAAATTTGCCTTGCTTTCTTTTATCAGTATTTCTCATTTTTAACGTTTATTTTGTGAGAATTATTTTTTAGTTCACCATGATATTTTGTCATTGGATAAGAAAACTGGATTAAACGTTATCCATTTTTATGAGAAAACTGGATTAAACGTTATCCATTTTTATGAGAAAACTGGATTAAACGTTATCCATTTTTGTATTCTGGCAGAAATGCATGAAAAGTAGTAAGTCGTTTTAACTTGTCAGTATGTTCATAGAAATTGAAATTGAAATACTGGAATTGCTTCTACCCTATTTGTTCAAAAAGGTATGACTTTATTCTATCTTTATCAATTCTAACTCCAGGGACTACTGATTAGGCTTCAGAGAGAATAGAAAAATGCTATTGTGTCTTTTTCTTTTTTTTTAATTTATTTTGATTTGGAGTCTTACTCTCACCCAGGCTGGAGTGCAGTGGCACACTCACAGCAACCACAGTCTCAACTTGTTGGGCTCAGACGATGCTTCCATCTCAGCCTTCCAAGTAACCAGAACTGCAGGTGTGTACCAGCACACCTGGCTAATTTTTTATTTCGATTTATTTTAGAGGTGAGATCTTGCCAAGTTGCCTGGGCTGGTCTCAAACCCATGGGCTCAGGCAATCCTCTCACCTCAGCCTCCCAAAGTGCTGGGATTTGCAAATCACTAAAGCATTAAACAACCACATCTCTTCATCCATGGGTGAATT
>NW_006947700.1:0-3502 GCF_000164805.1 Carlito syrichta | reverse complement strand
TAAAGGGACTTGGCTCAGGTGGACTTAACTATGTCCTACTCTGTGCACAATATTGCAACTCTAATGAGGACTTACCTCTTTTTATTAGAGATGCTGTCATAGGTATCTACCTGTTGAATGATGAGTCCTTACAGCAGGGGAGAGATGGACTCACCTTTTTATTACTAATGTCTGTTATAGGACTGGAAATAGTGGCCATGAACTGAAGGTTAACAAAACTGGTGTGAAGTGGCAGTACAGATGCTGATAACAGGTCATTGTTGTCCGTGATGCTTTTCATAATGACTCTAAGATAATCTAGGAAGGTGGTGTTTTTTTCAAAACATCTAAAGGGTTGCACTAAAATATTCTGGCAAGGGAAATGAAAAGAAGTATAGTAGAGCTGAAAATTTAGGAGAGTCACTTCCCACAAATGGTTGCTGCAAGAATATATGAAAGGCAATTATTTACATTATCCTCTCAAGACATATTGTGATAATACAGTCAATATTTTAAAAAGCATATTGTTTTATGGCTTGTTAAAAGTCTGATGTATTAGGGGGACTTTCTGAGACTTCCATAAAATAAGTTTTTGGAAAAATAAATTTTAATTTGTTTAACAATGAACAAACAATTCATACCAGCAAAATACTAGAACAAGTATACATAGTATTTTATTGTCTATTAAAATGTAGATATTATCAATAAAGCAACAAAACTGCATATGTATGTATATTGTGCCAGACACTGCTTTGAACACTTTACATAAATGATGTTATTTTACAAAATGTTATCTCTGTTTTATAAATTAAAAAATGAAATCACAGACTGAGGTCTATTATGGTACATAGTAGCTGTGAAAGTTATATTAAAACTTATGCATTTTTTTATTTCAAGAAACATGCAGTCACTTGAATGTGCTACCTCTTTAATGGTTAAGAATTTTTCCCCTTGAATTTGGAAAGTGGAAATCTCAGTATCAGGCACCTGCAAGATGTGGTTTTACTAGTCATTCCTGAAAGATTCCAATAGTTACTTGTGCACTCTGAGAGAAATATAGTTTCATGATGGCTATATCTGCAGAAGGTCCCATATATGAATTACCAGTCAGAATTCACTAAATCCCTGGCAGAATTGAAGGAATTGGCTACTATGAGCTGTTCTAGTTGGCTGACACACTAAAATCTATACTCAATTCATACCCACTTCACAGGGGATTAGCATCCTGAAAGACTCAACTACATTCTTGTAATATGTCGATGGCACTACAGTTTGAACAATCAGAAGGAAGGAAACGAATTACATTTCACATAATTGTCAATGTCACTAGGAACGTTGTGTTCTCTGCCTCCTGTCCACTGCTAGGGAAATGGATCAGAAGTTTTCTAATGCTGCAAAGTTTTCCTGAACAAGGAGGAGCACATTCAACGTCTCTAAGGGAAGAAGTGCCCTGTCAGTTACATCGTTATTGGATTCTTGTTTTTGACTATTTGGGCTTTGTGTCATAGGGGCAGGGACACATCTGGTTTAGTTCACTGTAATATTACCATTTACAGCACAGTGCCTGGAACAGAGTAACCATGCAGTAAATCTTGGTTGAAACAATTAACTAACTACTCATACTGATGAGAGAAGCAGACGCTATTCAGAACCCCTTTGTTTGTATGAGGTCATGTTTGCTTCTTCTGAAGAAATAAGCTACAGTATCTCAAACTCGGAAAGCTGTGGCTCTACAGTGAGTATTAGAAAAGACTGGGGTGTAACTTGTGCTAGAATTTCCTGAAGGGCACAGACAAGTGAGTGCTTCCCTTCTAAAGAGTGGATAAAGAGATTCATATAAACCATTGTTCTTGAAGGGAAATACCTATAAGGTACCTTGGCAATGGATGTGACAATTATGTCATGAGCAGGAGCATCATAACAGACTCTAATGTGATTTGAACCATATTTACCACTGTTTTAAGTTCCTTATCCTTAGCACTGCTTGGAGGAGAAGAATGTCCTAGGAATGAAAAAAGAATGAACTGGAGTTCATGTTCAAATAATCTAAATGGTAGAGGCATGTCACAGAATTCCCACATGCATCTCTTTTCATCCCCAGCAATAGAGTTGCGGGGGGTGTTTTATCATGTTTAAATTGTACAATAGATTCATATTAAAGTTTTATATTTATTATGGCTTTCTTAATATGTTCAGAAGAAGAAAAAGAGGCATTTAAATAAATAATTTTATTAATTTAAGAATTAGGATACAAGTTTACATGTTATTTTCATTAATTTGAAAGCACCTTGTTCACTGTTCACTGTTGTTTATGGAGTCAGAAGAATGCATCATGAATTAAACCAGTTATCATATTGAAGTTTTTGTACTCAAATTTTGTTTCAGAACTTAAGTCTAAACTCTAAATGAACATTATGCATACTGTTAGCTCTAAGATTTAAATTTGGGGAGGTGATCATGTTTTTCCTAATCAGCAGACATTGAAAAACACATTGCATGTAAGTTTCTTGATTAAATACATTATTCAGGTAGTTAAGCCTTCACAAATCTGTCATATGCATACTAAATATTGGATACAGGTCTTCTACATTGGAGTCAATAATTTCCTTTCAAGTGACAGAATTTTAGCAAAGCCGGCATGTTGTGAAATTAGATGTTTATAATTAATTGCTTTTGAAAATGTGATTTTGTTCTAAGTATATATATTATTTTTATCACTGAGAAAAGAGAAACTATAGCATTTGTTTTGATCCATCTTGCTCATCATCAAACAAAATTTACTTTTAAAACAAACCCAAATGTAAATAACACTATTCCCTTTTAACCAAACCATTTAATTTCTGGGACTCAAATATACAGGCTCTAGATTGTTTTTAATATATGTACCTTTAGAACAATCTTAAATTATGTAATTCAAACTGTATTATACTCATAAATTAAAATATATAATGTAAAGCTTCAATTTAGTTTCAAAGGCACATGTGTGTATGTATGTGTTTTGTTTTCTAATACAAATCCAGAGAAGAAAAGCACGTACACATGCTCATAAACACACATAGAATAGATGCTTAAAAAATCCTTGTTGAATAAAAAAATGAAGCAACAGTATTATCCTGGAAAGGTTCAAATAGAAGCCTTAGAGATAATCTGCCAGATTCAAAACCTAGTGTCACTATTAGAAATGTGATTTTGGCCAGGCTCGGTGGCTCAGCCTGTAATCCCGTGCCTTTGGGAGGCTGAGGTGAGTGAATTGCCTGAGCCTGCGGGTTCAAGACCCGCCTGGGCAGCGAGACCTCATCTCTACAGTAAATCAAAAAATCAGCCGGGCGTGGTAGCGCATGCCTGTAATTCCGGCTATTTGGAAGGCTGAGGCGGAAGGATCGCCAGAGCCCAGCAGGTCGAGGCTGCGGTGGCCGGGAGTGGCCACTGCACTCCAGTCTGGGCAACAGAGTGAGACTCCAACTCAAAAAAAAAAAAGAAAAAAGAAATGTGATTTTGCACAAGATAACTGAATGCTCTGAGT
>NW_006947699.1:0-5328 GCF_000164805.1 Carlito syrichta | reverse complement strand
CAATTTGATCAGTTTTTAATATCCCCAATTAGAAATGGTGGCAATACAGATATTCTTGCAAACAGCTGTAAACGGAGGGTAGGGAATTGCAGACAGGACTGAAAAAGGGAAGTGGATAATAAGAAGTTGTAGTTAAGTCCTTGGGAAATCAGGCTGTGTCAGGAGGGAGCAGGAGAGAGATGGTGGACACAGGCATTTCCAAGCTCACTTTTTTTGCTCTGTGCTCTGCCAGACTCAGAAATGTTCCTGTTTGAAGAGCTCCTTATTAGATAATTTCCCTCATCTCAAAAACTAAGGTCAGCAGCTTCCACCCAATTAGTTAAAAAAAATCCCTTTATCTTACTTGGTATCACTCAGGGTTTCTAAAAATGTAATGACCTAAATACATGGCTGGTAGAAACAATCCTGTCTTAAGCCATGACAGAACCCCAGGCTTTTAAACAACAGGGTAACATTAGAACTCATGCCTGGATCAGGCACATTTATCTTCCTCTTACTGATACCGTGCAGGAAGTGACACTTCAGAGAGCTTATTCAAAACAACTCAAGGAGCTCCTATCTTGGTGCGACCTGCATGTGGTGACCCTCTTTGGTCAGATTAGGACAGCCTGTGACAAGCCTATCAGGAGGGCTTGGTGTGTGAAAGGAATGTGGAATTAAATGTTTTAGTCCATGGGAGTTTTCCTAATTTCATTCACTCCGTGCCTGCTGCCAGCTGGGGTGTTAAGAGCTTTGTTAAAATAAAGCTATTAGTCTTCTCTCTACAAAAGCAGGGAGTTTTCTGCCTGCTTTCAGGGTTCATTAAATGAGTGTGTATTTCTAGCCAGGCATTGCCAGAATTACCAGTTTACTAAAGCAGTATTCTAAACAGGCCATTGTAACACCCCAATTATTCCCATTTGCAGATTAATGGCAGAGGAGAAGACAGGATGCCTTTCCAAACTTAAAAAAAAAAAACCAACTCATTAAAAGTAGAAGAATACATCACATGAGATTTTCTACAAATATTTGATGATGAAAAGCAGAAACAATTTAAACTTAGCATGTTTTCCAGTTTCTATAGGTTATGGAACATTTTTGCCAATGCTGTACCTTATGTCCCATAAACCAGATTTTCTGAGGAAATTTATTTATTTATTTATTTATTTATTTTTGAGTTGGAGTCTCACTCTGTCACACAGACTGGAGTGCAGTGGCCACTCCCGGCCATCGCAGGCTTGACCTGCTGGGTTCCGGCAATCCTTCCACTTCAGTCTCCCAAGTAGCTGGAACTACAGACATGCACTACCACACCAGGCTAGTTTTCGATTTTTATTGTAGAGATGTGGTCTCGCCATGTTGCCCAGGCGGGACTCGAACCCGCAGGCTCAGGCAATCCACTCACCTCAGTCTCCTAAAGGTGCAGGATTACAGGCTGAGCCACCAAGCCCGGTTTCCTGAGGAAATTTAAAAGGCTGTGCAGAGCTGTGACATGGCTACTCTACCCAGAGAGACACCCTAGTTTAACATCTTGTTCAGATCCATTGCAAAAGCCAGTTTTCGGTTGCCAGACACATGGTAAGATGTAGATGTAAGAATATACATCAGCTGCCACTCTAGGAAATGCCCCATTCACTTGGAGCTGGTATTTTGACAGATATTTTTTAGCAGTGTTCCACATTTCCAAAAGCTTTCTCCTGGTTCTACTGTCTTTACCTGGCTGGAAGGTATTTAAAGGAATC
The DNA here is from genome assembly GCF_000164805.1 of Carlito syrichta. Taxonomy (NCBI): domain Eukaryota; kingdom Metazoa; phylum Chordata; class Mammalia; order Primates; family Tarsiidae; genus Carlito; species Carlito syrichta. Next base: position 3,607 of record NW_006947699.1, on the reverse strand, counting down.
AACAATGAAAACTTCCCAAAAGTTATGAACTCTGCTTCCAATATCTTCTAATATCAAGACATTTTGCTGGGCTTGGTGGCTCAGCCTGTAATCCCGTGCCTTTGGGAGGCTGGGGTGAGTGGATTGCCTGAGCTCATGGGTCCGAGACCCGCCTGGGCAACGAGACCTCATCTCTACAATAAATCAAAAGATCAGTCAGGCATGGTAGTGCATGCCTGTAATTCCAGCTACTTGGAAGGCTGAGGTGGAAGAATCGCCAGAGTCCAGCAGGTCAAGGTTGCGGTGGCCAGGAGCGGCCACCGCACTCCAGTCTGGGCAACAGAGTGAGACTCCAATAAAAAAAAAAAGACATTCTGCTAAAATCTACATGTTTCAAGGGGAACCAAGGGCAATGCTCTATTTAAACAAAAGAAAAGAATCAAAATAGGTTGTCTAGTTATTTCTCTCTGGCAATGTGTAGTATATTGTGCCTCAGTTCCGTATTTGCAAATATGCTATCCAGAGAGACAAAAGAACGTGCACTCATTCAAGCCATTATTTTTTGAAGTGTTTGTTTGGTCTAATTTGATTTCAGTAATTTTGTCAAATAACTGGGTACTCAGTTTATAGACTAGCCTAGAACATCTGCTAGTTTAGAAAATACAGCAAATAAAGTATTTTAAAAATAACTCTTGGGTAAGTCTTTTAACCATTCTGTGCCTGCATCTCCTCCCTTGTAACATGTCAAGAGTTAAAACAGAAATCCTTGACGTCTCTTCTATCTCGTGCACACTTATAAGTTATCCTGAAGAGTTTCCACAATTTATGTTGACCACTTACAGCTCGATAATACAGTCTCCGTATGTGGGAACATCATGATTTTATAGCTGAATAATAAAGAGCAAACTAATCTGCAACATTATGAAATTATGGATTATTTATTAGGATTTAAGCATGAAATCTTATGATGGGCCTCCACCCCGCAAGCACCTGCCACACGTGCCCAGGGCAGCAGCATCTTAACAACCTAGACTATCTCTGTTATGATTGTCTTTGCAGAAAATAAAATCAGACCTCTCCTGCCAGCTTTGTGTCTGGGCCTAAGATACAGTTTCCATAGAAACTATGATTGTGGATACAATTTTGCAAATTTGGCTTCATTTATCAGATGCACTTTGTGTGTGATGTGTTTGTGCACGTGTGCATACGCATCTTGCCAGTATGCTTTAAGAGCAAACTCTGGCTCTATGTCTTTAAATTAAAGACCCAGATACCAGCCCTCATTTCCTCTCCCCCATCTCTCTACCTACAAATAGGGATATTGCAACACTGGCTAAAATGTAAACTCATACTTGACAAAAGACAAAGGTCTGATGAAAAGATGGAAGAAAGGCACTGGGAAAAGCATCTCCTAAGAAATCTGTCATCTGTCTTGTGGGTTCTAGGAGCCTCGTGAGCAGGAATTTGGTGGAGTCTTGGTGAGATGAATCACTAGGTACTAACATACTTACTGAATTTGGTGTCTTGCATATGATATGTGAGTTGTCTATTCCCCACTGTTTTATTTTTTTCTAATCTGTGACTGTGCTCCTTACTCATCCCAAAAGAAGCAAAGCTAGCCCTCAGAAAATGTCCAAATCTTAAATGGTATGGTTGGGTCACACTATTTCTTATGGGCTCATGTCATCCCTTTTAGCTGATAAACTCTACAAAGCATATTCACTGGCTAGCCTTTGAAGAGTATTTTAAATATATTTCATTTATGAAGATTCAACAGATAAATAACATTTTCAGTTTTTCAGAATGTTTTCTTTTTTCATTCCAGTCAGTAGGCAAGTTCTGGTCACTTCCACTGACAGTTCTAAAAGGAAAAGAGGCCGGACACACCACAGTTGGCTCTGTGAGTGATCTGCCTGCCAGTTCTGCTCTGCCTCAGTACCCGCATGAGGAAATGAGCGGTCAGTGCGAGGCAAGAGCCCTGCCAGGTGTCACATGGTGACAGAGCTGGAACTTGAACCTTGAGGTGTCTACTCTCAAAGCAACACATCCACAAGGCTGCCTTCCACATGGGAAGTGAGCAGCACAGTGACTGCCACTCTATTTTCCAAACGAAGAACGCAGGCACAAGACCAGAAGGATCCACTGGGCCTGTGGTGGCGACGGGAGGGGGTCTGTGCAACTGTGACCATCTGAACTCGTTCATGGTCTTCTGTTGTTAATGACCTCCAATGGCCTAGCGGTATTTACCTCACATAGCTTGAGGAACTCATATATGTACTGGGGGGGGGACCAAAAAACCAGAATTATCTTCTGGTGGTCCCTTGTAGTACAGGCATCCCCGTCCAGGTAAGTTTTCTAGGAACCCATCAGTGTATGAAAGTCTGCGTTCAGTTTCAGTGAAGTTTTTGGAGATTCTTTCAATGTGTTTGCCCATTTCACGATGTGTGATTTATGAGTGCACCTGCCCACCCTTCACTGAGTGTTCAGCAGCTGTTGACCAAAACGGCATGACCCCATGCCCCACCCTCCCTATTCACACAATCTTGTCCCATAGGATGTTTTGTGTTTACCTGGATGAAAAAAGTCCTCAAAGGGAAACGTTCTGCCAATGTGGAAGAGATGAACCCAAAAATGGCAGAAGACTGAAAGGCATCCAAATTGATGAGTTCAAAACCTGTTTTGAGCAGTGGAAAAAGTGTCTGGATAGGTGTATTGCATCAGATGGAGAGTACTTTGACTGAAGTTTAAACATGTGGGAATAAAAACACAATTTTTAAAAAATAAATTCCATTTTGGGGGGTTCCCTCTTATAAATGTAGTAACTTGGGGGTATAGCAAAAGTGATTCCTAATAAAGGGTTACAGTGTATAGAAGCAACAGTCTGGATTATGTACATTTTTTTCAGTTAATCATGCCTGGTGTCAGTCCATGAGTCTCCTTTACAGAAGACCCAGGCTGTGAGCTTCCTGGAAGGTCAGGACATGCCTACTTTGGCACCACCACGTTCTCAGGTCTGGATTGTCTCCTGTGCCATCAACAACATTTATTGAGGCAATAAAACAGAAGTCTCTAACCTCTTCCCCTAGGAAGTTACAGAAAGAATTCATCAGGTTCCATGATGGCTAATTAGAGTTTTGAACCACACCTGTTAAACAGTAGAAAACATGTTATCAAAATGTTTTTCAGGGAGTCTGACCCTATGTCATCTTTCCTATTGTTATGCCTCACTTTTCTTTTGTTTACAGTCCTGATTTTTTCATATTCCTTAGAAGATAAAAAATAGACTATTGACATTCTTGTAATTTAGATTTAAACTTGGATCTGAAGCATAAATCAAAACCATTGGGAACCTTAATGATGCCATGGCTGAGAGGAAAGAGTCTCACAAGCTCAAAACAACCTAGACTGGGAAGGATGACGGAACATGCAGGAGTCAATGTATACCTCCATAGGTAGCACTTATTTGACTCACAAGATTATCAGACCCATCTTGTCATTAACACTGGAATGAGACCGACATTCTCCCCAAAATTTTGTGAATGAAGTTATTTTGTGACTACAATAGCAGCCGAGCTCAAGTCCCAGGAAGATGGATGAAGATAAGATGAGACAGAAGAGATTACACACA
>NW_006947698.1:0-690 GCF_000164805.1 Carlito syrichta | reverse complement strand
GTTAAAATCTATGCTGAAAGCTAGAGGAACTAAGGTTACAGATAGCAGTTTATACAGGAAGTATGTCCTTGACTTCCTGAGCTGGGACGGTTAGCCTGAATACTAGGGAAAAGGTGGGCAATCGTTTGAAGGATCATTATCAAGCTCATGGTCCTGAAGCTATGTCAGTAGATGCCTTTTCTCTGTGGAATCTGGTAAGGGATAACTTAGACCCCTCTCATGAGTTTCACAGAGCTGAGTAGATTCTTCTTTCATTGCAGTGTCCCCCCTCAGTTCCTGCTTTATGTGCCTGTGATGATTAGGTGGGATACCTTCCTGAAGATTTTCAACAGAAGCAGGTTGAGGCTACTGCTCAGCATCACTATGATAAGATATTTGTGGCCACTCAAGCCTCTGCGACTGAGTTTTCTGAGCCTTCTAGCCTGCCTACAGAAGATGTCGAGCCCTCTGCTCCTCCTTTATCTACTGATACTTTTGCTCAACTTATGGATTTGCTTACTGTTCTAGCTAAAAAAGCATTCAGTTTCAAAAGAGGAGGCATGGGTGTGTTGCACTTTGATTTCAAAAGAGGAAGTGCCTTTATCTTGCACTTTGAATTCAAAGAAGGAAATACCGGTATGTCACATCCCAATTTCTAAGGAGGAGATCTCTTCCGGAGATGGCAAGGGCCCCCCTTAAGTCCCAGCACCC
>NW_006947697.1:0-8555 GCF_000164805.1 Carlito syrichta | reverse complement strand
ATGTACCTAATAACTGTGCTTGGGAACCTGCTCCTCATCCTGGCCACAATCTCAGATTCCCACCTCCATACTTCTATGTATTTCTTCCTCTCTAATTTGTCCTTTGTAGGTGTCTGTTTTGTGTCTGCCACTGTCCCAAAGATGCTGGTGAATATCCAGACAGACAACAAAGCCATAACCTATGCCGGCTGCATCACCCAGATGTGCTTTTTTGTTCTTTTTGTTTAGTTAGACAGTCTACTCCTGACTGTTAGGGTTTATGACCAGTCTGTGACTATCTGTCGCCCTCTGCACTACATGATCATCATGAACCCCATGATCTGTGGGCTGCTGGTTGTGGCATCCTGGGTCTTAGGTGTTCTGCATTCATTGTTACAAAGTTTAATGGTGTTGTGGCTGTCCTTCTCTACAGACTTGGAAATACAGCACTTTCTTGTGAACTTAATCAGGTGGTCCATCTTGCCCATTCTGACACCTTTCTTAATGACATGGTGATATATTTTGCAGCTGTACTGCTGGGTGGTAGTCTCCTTGCTGTGATCCTTCACTCTTACTCTAAGATAGTTTACTCTATATGTGAAATCTCATCAGCTCAGGGAAAGTATAAAGCATTTTCTACCTGTGCATCTCACCTCTCAGTTGTCTCTTTATTTCATTGTATGACCCTAGCGGTGTACCTTAGCCCTGCTCCTACCGACAACTCACTCAGGTGCAACAGCCTCAGTGATGCACACTCTGGTCACCCCCATGCTGAACTCCTTCATCAACAGCCTGAGGAAAAAGAATATCAAGGAGGCTCTGAAATGATTTTACAGACGGACATTCTTCAAGAAGTGCATACAATAGCAGAACTCTAAGCCCCAACCCCAAAATTGTGATTCATGAATCAGACTGTGGAAGCAGGATTTGCTCCTTCTGTTTATCTCCCAGAGATTTGATTTCTTTGATCTCAACTGATTCATAGAATTTAAGCTATTCCTTTATAAAATCTGATCATCCACAGATTTTTTTCCTTTGCTGTTTTCTTACTTCCTCAAAGTTATCTCGAATCTAGTTAGTATTAATTACTAATTTGATATTGTTATTTGTATCTTACAGTGGGGAGTTTTATTAGTTTTACAGTATCAATTAGACATGTTAACTATAAGGTCATTTATATAGTTTTTTTGAAGATGTATATCTAACACCACAGTTTTTCACATGTGAGTCTGTCATTCCTTTTGTTATTATTGTTGTTAATCACTGTCTTAACTCTTCATTCTAATAATGGAAACTTTAATATCCTAGTGTGTTTTATAGTTAGTCATGGCATTTTATTCTCCTCATTAGGACTCCGCTATCTTTTCAGGTCTTTGTCCACAGTACCTACTATACAGTAATCCCAGATAAAGAGTTAGAAAGCAAATATTGCTTATAAATACATGTTCCAAGTATAGTCTACACAGAAAGACAAATTTGCATGAATCAATTTAGTTCATATGGCCTTAAGTCAGAGATGACCTTAAATATAATAGAGTAACATTTTCAATCATACATTTGATTCATATTAAATATTTGTTTTTGATAAATTATATCTATTAATTGAAGTATAGAAGCTTGGTGTCCATGGCAATAAAGTTTGTTTATCTGAGTGAAGGGTTTGGTGTCATGGGTTATATAATTTCATTGTATCATATTCTTGTTTCTGCTTAAAATGTTTCAGTGTTACCTTTAAATATGACTCTTTCCAATGTCATAACAAATATCTCCCCACTTTAACAAATTGTGTCATACGAATTAATATGTAAGTGAACAAGTTGTGTATTTACTTTATCAACAGTTGCTTTATATATTTTATACTGTAAACTTTCTTCAACTTTCATAATCAAAGGATGACTCACCCGAGATTTTGATCTTCTTCTACACAGTAGTGTCTCATGGAATAGAGACTTGTGAATTAGGGTCACAATTTATTCTTGAAAAAAAACTATATATATATAATCTTTTTCACTTCTCCTCGTTACCTAGAGGTACTTTCAAAGACAATCTCATTTTAATACAGTTATTTTAAAATAAAAATTAATAGCCAGGCAATCATGAGTGTTTACTTCAAATATCAGAATGAATGTCAAAAAGTAAGAGACAGAGGATTTCTCTGAATGTCTTTTATTCTGTTTGCATTTATTAGTATATCAGTAAGTTACTACTGAATAAGCCAATCTATTAATAAATAGTGTAATATCATATTTTTTAAATGATGACTATGTTGGAGAAGGTTTCACACTGGGGATTGGGATATATACATTTTGGATAGGAAAAATATTCAGTTCATTAGAGTATATAAATCAACTTAGTTCTTGGATTTTGGACACGAAGAGCAATTTGAGAGTGGAAGATCAAGAGAAGTGATGGGATTTCACAATGGATCTTACAATCTCTTCTTAACACTGAATATCTCATGACTATTTACATTTTGTCACACAAAGCATATCACATGTTCAAGCTCAACATCTGTCATTGAAGGAATATCTACTCCTTTCAATTGAGGTATTATAAAAACTCAGAGCCATGGGTAGAGAAATACAGTCCTTCTAAAGATAATAGGGAAGTTAATAAAGAGGTAAAAAAACCATTTACCTGAGGCAGAAATAGATATGCGGCTGGGCTCAGTGGCTCAGCCTGCAATCCTGTGCCTTTGGGAGGTTGAGGTGAGTGGATTGCCTGAGCCTGCGGGTTTGAGACCCGCCTGGGCAGTGAGACCTCATCACTACAATAAATGAAAAAAATCAGCCAGGCATAGTAGCGCATGCCTGTAATTCCGGCTACTCGGAAGGCTGAGGTGGAAGGATTGCTGGAGCCCAGCAGGTTAAGGATGCAGTGGCCGGGAGCGGCCACTGCACTCCAGTCTGGGTGACAGAGTGAGACTCCAACTCAAAAAAAAAAAAAAGAAATAGATATGCAAGCATTTATACTTCTGTTGAGATTAAATGTTTTAGGAATTACATGCTATGAACTTATAATAAGGAAGATCAGTGTTCCATGAAGAGTTAGGGCAGGTGTTAAAAGAGTTGGAGGAATAATTTCATGTACCAAGAAACATCAGCTTTATAGATATTTCTCAAAGCAGAAGATAGTAGAACACCTTTTAATAAAATCTAAAAATTCCTAATGTGACTAATTTGGAGCCAGTAAGAAGAGGCCATAGACAATGTCCTTGAATCCAATAAAGCATTGGCTTGTGGACCCTCAAACACTCTGCTCCCTGTGCAGTACCCTGGGAGGAAGTTCCCCATCAAGACCATAACTTCCTGTCTCCCATGAGCAAGATGATACTAGACTCACTTCCTGTAACAAGAAAACTTTCTGGTGTTTCAATGAGTTTAGTTAATGGGAAACTTAGACATAGTCATAATAGCTGCTGTCATTGAACATCTGCTCTGTGCAAAGTAATTTCCAATGAGCTTTCAAATATTACTTAATTCTCACATAAACTACATTAGGTAGGTAGAATGTCTAAAAGTTTCATTTCCTGTCATGAGGAAGGAACTCAAAAGCATGTGTAAACTTCTTTATGCAAAATCTGAGATACCAAATCCAGCATTTTACCTACTAAAATCTGACATGAAATATGTGGTAAGGTTATTGGTGGAGAATGCCTCAAAATGCTGTCACCTGAATCCAACACTGAACCACAACTTTTATCCTTAGTGGTCCACAGAATAGAGTGAACACCAACAGGAAAATAGTTACTAGTGCAGAAAGTGTATACTCTACCTAGATGTCACAACTCAGGATCTATATTTGAATAAGATCCCTAAGTGATTCCTACCAATGTTCAATGTTGACTATATTCTACTGTAGAATAGTCTGTCAATCTTTCTAATGTTAACATTATTGTTGCATAATTTTTTGTGTGTGGTTTAAGTGCTGCCCTGTTAATTGTAGGATGTTGGACTGCATCCTTGGCTGCAATTCACTAAGTGCCAGTAGCAGCTTCCCAGTTGTAACAACAAAAATTTTTGCCAAACACAGTCAAGTGTCTCCTGGAGGCACAATTACCCCAATAGAGAACAATTGTCCCAGAGAAGTGATAACATCTTGATGGAGTTCCAATCAAAGTTTATCTTTTCCTGGGCTCTTAACCTTGAAAGATAATTTAGCACTTCAATCCCCAATCCTGCAAATGTAGAATGAATATGACCTCATAAAATAGAAATGTGTCAGAATGAGACACATGAATCAAACTACACAACTTTCAACTACATTCCATGGTGCATACAATGTTCTAAGTATATATCTCTAATAATTACCAAATGTTTCAAAAATTAAGGACTCAATGACAACTCTTTATTTGTGTTTACCGGAAAGAAACACCTAATTGCTTCATTGAAAGCATTAGGGATCCAAAGGTAGCAGTAACTACCCATGATTTTATACAAAATGAACACAGTTTTCTCCCTTTTTAAAGAGGGATAATCAATTTTCTGCAGATGTCAATAATTGTCTCTCTACCACAAGTCAACTCTGAAAATCCAAGAGAACTGGTAAAGACACATTCTTAGTGTTAAACTAGGGAGACAATTTTAACCAAAAATTGGACAAAGTTGCTGAGAAGCTAGACCTCTGGAAGGCAGGAAAGTTCACGGTGAAGGAATAATACAGACTAAATTCACCTGGCTTCTAACCCGGTCTCTTGCAAACAGATAATCAGCAGGAAATATTTTTTCTCTCTCTGGGCCAGTGACCCAGAGGAAAAAAAAATCAAGGGTTCAAGGGTTGAAGTAACAAAAGAGATGTGCCTAAATAGCAGATATAAAGAGCTGTAGATACTCTATTTTATTTGCTGTTGTCCTTAAAATTGTACAATGTTGGGTTGGTTGGGATATTGCTGATTCTTTTCTATGTCTAAATCTGGCTAGGGGACAAAAGCTTTACCTTGTCCTTTGGTCCTATCTGGGGAGCCATATTCAGTCTCCATCATCAACAACCCAGGAAGGCATGTAGACTTTCATATGAACATCTTTCTCTCAAAGAACCCATAGAAGTGACCCTGAGAGTCCAATGGATACCACTAAAAGGTTACAGAGAGAATGAAAACTAAAACTGTTTACCTAAGATTACATGACAGCCAAATCAGCCTATGCCAAACTGAGAGGTTGATGTGTTTTTAATATTGTTGACAAATGTATTAAATTAGTCTTGCTTTAAGAAAGATGTGTTTCTTATACTCAGTAATTCAGGAATCATTGTTGACAATTATGTGTAAGAAAATGAATCCCAATCAGATGATACTGAAAAACGAATGAGAGACATAAAGTGGGTCCACTAAAATTATAATACTTTCAGAGTTTTTCAGTTAAAGAAGTTAGAAAGTAAAAGATTAGTTGTGGAGGAATGTGCCATAAATTGAGACGTTATAATTTTATTTTTTTTAAATGGTTGATTTTGAACATATTTATGTATTCATAAGAAGATTTGGAACAATGGTTTGCTTGCAAATTCTCCCCGGCAACAGCAGTTCTCAAGGCATACATTTTTAAGTATCTTCTCTCCCACCGGATAGCCTCATACAATGAATTGTGTTTAATAATTAAATATGGAAATCCTAATGAGTTTTCATGTGCAATTATTTCCTAAATATACAATATATGTGCTTGTGCTAGTCTTTTGCTGTCTCTATTGAATATTGTGTAAATTCTTGCTTGCATTTTTCTGGGGCCCGAGTGCTTTATTCTCTTGATGGCATTCCTTCAAATAAAAAGTTGGAGATGTTCCACCAACTTTTACCACTTAATTTTTTTGAATGTATAGATGTATGTCAGAGAATTGTGTGACTGTTTATACATTTGCATGGTGCTCAGATCTCTAAGTTGGTTATCTTGTGTACCCAGACTGCCAATTTGTTTTTAACTTACAATCTCTTCTGGTCATGCAGAACTGTTTCCAGTGGCAGCCACTAAAGGAAGAATCCACAATAACATGTCTTAAAGAGGCCTCACATAAAATGAAGAGGACCAAAAAGTGATTTTGCTCAAAAATAAGTTTCGGTCTCGGCATGGTGGCTCACACCTGTAATCTCAGCACTTTGAGAAGCAGGGGTGGAAAGAATGCTTAGAGTCAGGACTTCGAGACCAGCCTTGGCAACATAGCAAGAAGCTCTATTCAAATTTTAAAACATTAGCTGGAGGGTCTTCCCAGAAACTCAAGCTGAGGTTTTTTGGATGGGCCCCTGGAAACATGGAGAACCAGCACCTCCAAGTCTTAGCCAGAGAGAAGCAGACCTGGCATGAGACAGGGAGAGTACTCTTGAAGGAGGATGTGGTGAGTGAACAGGAAAAATTTTACACACCTTCTGAACTTCGGTAGTCCTAGCCAAGGGAGAGACATAGCAGGTTCTCCTCATGTACCACCTTGTTCAACAGCCAGGCATAGAAAACTGCCCAGCATCTGGACAGAAGTACCATCTGAATCCACATGGTACCTGGGGGACTCAAGTTCCTGATGAGCCCTGGCATCAGGAGCCACAAGTTCCCCCACAGAGGGTCCCTGTGGGGCATGCCCTGCAAGTGGGTAATTTCCCTTGACGGCATCATATTTAATGGGCAAAAAGTAGGAAGCATTACCCTAAGAACTGTAACAATACAAGGAGGATCACTCTCACCACTCCTACTTAACAGAGTATTGGAAGTCCTAGCCAGTGCAATCAGGCACTAGAAAAAAAATTAAAGGTATGTAAATAGGAAAAGAGGAAGTTAAATCATCCCTCTTTGCAGATGATATGATTCTATATCTAGAAAACCCTATAGAGTCTGCCAAAACCCTTCTAGTGCTGATAAATGACTTCAGTAAAATATTGAGATACAAAATCAATGCTCAAAAAACAGTTGTAATTCTATACACCACCAACAAGGAGGCTGAAAACCCAATTGAAAACACAATCCTATTCATGATAGACACACACACACACACACACACACACACACACACACACACACACGTACACAAATCTCGGTATTCATGTAACAAAAGAGGTAAAAATCTTTAAAATGAGAGCTGCAAAACACTGCTCAAAGAAATCAAAGGTGGCACAAACAAATGCAACATTGCATGCTCATGGATAGGAAGAATTAACTTTGTCAAGATGTCCATTCTACCCAAGACAATCTATAGATTCAATGCAATCCCTATCAAACTACCAGCAACATTGTTCACAGACCTAGAATAGTCAATACTTAAATTCATATGAAAAAAAGACAATAATTAAAGCAATCATCAGGAAAAGGAACAAAGCTGGTAACATCACACTTCTAGACTTCAAATTTGACTATCAGGGTACAGAAACCAAAACAGCATGGTATTACTTCAAAAATAGATACATAGACAAATGGAACAGGATAGAGAACCCAGAAATAGAACGACATACCTTCAACCAACTTATCTTTGAGAAAACTGACAAAAACAAACACTGGGAAAAGAGAACTCTAGTTGGCCAATCATCCTGGGAAAACTGGCTAACCACATGCAGAAGAATAAAACTGGATCCTACCTAACACCATATAAATAAATTAACTCAGAAATGGATCAAGAACTTATATGATAGACCTCAAACTACAAGAATATTAGAAGAATCCCTAGGAAACACCTAGGTAATTAATTGATGTTCAAATCCTCAAAAGCAAATGAGTAAAACAACAGACTGGGAAAAATATTTCAAACTATTCATCCAATAAAGGTATAATATCCAGGATCTATAAGGAACTCAAATGAATTTACAGGGAAAAAAATCCCATTAAAAAGTGGGCAAAGGGCATGAACAGACATTTCTCAAATGAAGACACACAAAGAGCCAAAAATCAAATGAAAAGATCCTCATCATCATTAATTTTCAGAGAAATGCAAATCAAAACAACAATGAGATGCCATCTCACACCAGTCAGGATGACTATTATAAAAAGTCAAAAACAAAACAAACAAACAAAAACACACACACACACACACACAACAGGTATTGGTGAGGCTGCAGAAAAAGGGAACACTTGTATACTGTTGGGAGGAATGTAAGCTAGTTCAACCTTTGTAGGAAGCAGTTTGGAGATTTCTGAAATCATTAAAAAATGAGCTACCATTCAGTCCACTAATCCCACCTCTAGTAATATACCCAAAGGAACACGAATCGCTACCAAAAAAAAAAACAACTGCACACATGCTTATTGTAGCATTATTCGCAATAGTAAAACCATGGAATCAACACAAATATTCATTAAAGGGACTGGATTTAAGAAATGTGGTAAATATACACAGTCATAAAGAAGAATAAAAACATATCCTTTGCAACAAGTATACAGGAGGAGGCTATCATTCTAAGTGAATTATCACAGACACAGAAACTGAATACCACACCCTCTCACTCATAACTGGGCAGTAAACATTGGGCACACTGAAACAAGGACAGGAGAAGACAATGGATACTGCTAAAGAAGGGAAGAAAGAAAGGGGAATCTTACATCACAGTAGAATGGCGGAGAACAATGAAACAAATTGTACAAAAGGGATACAAGACCACCCATTGGGTACCA
>NW_006947696.1:0-973 GCF_000164805.1 Carlito syrichta | reverse complement strand
CTTTGTGCATATTGGGGAAACTTTTTTGGTGTTGATATTTATTTTTATTCCACTGTGGTCTGAGAACATGCATGGCAGAATGTCAATCTTTTAGAATTGGTTTATGCTTGATTTATGGCAGAGGATGTGGTTGATCTTAGAGTATGTTCCATATGGAGGTGAGGAGAATGTGTATTCCACAGTTGTTGGGTGGAGTGTTCTATAAGTATCAATTAAGTCCATTTGGTCAAGCATCACTTGAGGTTCTGGATCTCCTTGTTGATTCCTTGTCTTGATGATCTGTCTAGGATTATAAGTGGGATGTTTAAGTCCCCAACTATAATAGGTTTAGAGTCAACATCTTTTTTAAGTTTACCTACAAACTGCTTTATGAAAGTTGGTGTTCTTATGTCAGATACATATAAGTTTAGGATGCGGCCAGGCTCGGTGGCTCAGCCTGTAATCCTGCGCATTTGGGAGAATGAGGTGAGTGGATTGCCTGAGCCTGCAGGTTCAAGACCCGCCTGGGCAGTGAGACCTCATCTCTACAATAAATCAAAAAATCAGCCGGGCGTGGTGGCGCATGGCTGTAATTCTGGCTACTTGGAATGCTGAGGCAGAAGGATCGCAGGAGCCCAGCAGGTCGAGGCTGCAGTGACTGGGAGTGGCCACTGTACTCCAGTCTGGGCAACCGAGTGAGACTCCAACTAAAAAAAAAAAAGTTTAGGATGAATATTTCTTGTTGATGGATTGAACATTTTATCATTATGTCATGACCTTCTATATCTTTTCTAATTTTTGATAGCTTAAAGAGTATTTTTTCTGATATTAAGATCATGACTCCTGCTTTCTTTTGTGTCCCGTTCACCTGAAATTTTGTTTCCTATCCTCTTACTCTGAGTCTGGAGTGTCCTTTCTGGTGAGATGAGTTTCTTGGAGACACTGTATTGCAGCCTCATGATATTTTATCTCATTTGGCATTCTGTGCCTTTTC